>NW_027017302.1:0-145000 GCF_036013445.1 Caloenas nicobarica
GACAGAGCCCGACAGAGCCCGACAGGGCCCGACAGAGCCCGACAGAGCCCGACAGAGCCCGACAGGGCCCGACAGGGCCCGACAGAGCCCGACAGAGCCCGACAGAGCCCGACAGGGCCCAGTAGAGCCCGACAGAGCCCGACAGGGCCCGACAGAGCCCGACAGAGCCCGACAGGGCCCAGTAGAGCCCGACAGAGCCCGACAGAGCCCGACAGAGCCCGACAGGGCCCGACAGAGCCCGACAGAGCCCGACAGGGCCCAGTAGAGCCCGACAGAGTCCGACAGAGCCCGACAGGGCCCGACAGAGCCCGACAGAGCCCGACAGAGCCCGACAGGGCCCGACAGGGCCCAGTAGAGCCCGACAGAGCCCGACAGGGCCAGACAGAGCCCGACAGAGCCCGACAGAGCCCGACAGAGCCCGACAGGGCCCAGTAGAGCCCGACAGAGCCCGACAGGGCCCAGTAGAGCCCGACAGAGCCCGACAGAGCCCGACAGAGCCCGACAGAGCCCGACAGTGCCCGACAGAGCCCGACAGGGCCCAGTAGAGCCCGACAGAGCCCGACAGAGCCCGACAGAGCCCGACAGGGCCCAGTAGAGCCCGACAGAGCCTGACAGGGCCCGACAGAGCCCGACAGAGCCCGACAGGGCCCAGTAGAGCCCGACAGAGCCCGACAGAGCCCGACAGAGCCCAGTAGAGCCCGACAGAGCCCGACAGAGCCCGACAGAGCCCGACAGGGCCCGACAGGGCCCAGTAGAGCCCGACAGAGCCCGACAGAGCCCGACAGGGCCCGACAGAGCCCGACAGAGCCCAACAGGGCCCGACAGGGCCCGACAGGGCCCAGTAGAGCCCGACAGAGCCCGACAGAGCCCGACAGAAACCGTCAGAGCCCGACAGAGCCCGACAGAGCCCGACAGAGCCCGACAGGGCCCAGTAGAGCCCGACAGAGCCCGACAGAGCCCGACAGAGCCCGACAGAGACCGACAGGGCCCGACAGAGCCCGACAGAGCCCGACAGGGCCCGACAGGGCCCGACAGGGCCCAGTAGAGCCCGACAGAGCCCGACAGGGCCCGACAGAGCCCGACAGAGCCCGACAGAGCCCGACATGGCCCGACAGAGCCCGACAGAGCCCGACAGGGCCCGACAGGGCCCAGTAGAGCCCGACAGAGCCCGACAGGGCCCAGTAGAGCCCGACAGAGCCCGACAGAGCCCGACAGGGCCCGACAGAGCCCGACAGGGCCCGACAGAGCCCGACAGAGCCCGACAGGGCCCGACAGGGCCCAGTAGAGCCCGACAGAGCCCGACAGAGCCCGACAGAACCCGACAGGGCCCAGTAGAGCCCGACAGAGCCCGACAGAGCCCGACAGAGCCCGACAGGGCCCGACAGAGCCCGACAGAGCCCGACAGAGCCCAGTAGAGCCCGACAGAGCCCGACAGGGCCCGACAGAGCCCGACAGAGCCCGACAGAGCCCGACAGGGCCCAGTAGAGCCCGACAGAGCCCGACAGAGCCCGACAGAGCCCGACAGGGCCCGACAGAGCCCGTCAGAGCCCAACAGGGCCCGACAGGGCCCGACAGAGCCCGACAGAGCCCGACAGGGCCCAGTAGAGCCCGACGGAGTCCAACAGAGCCCGACAGGGCCCGACAGGGCCCGACAGAGCCCGACAGGGCCCGACAGAGCCCGACAGAGCCCGACAGAGCCCGACAGGGCCCGACAGGGCCCGACAGGGCCCAGTAGAGCCCGACAGAGCCCGACAGAGCCCGACAGGGCCCGACAGGGCCCGACAGAACCCGACAGAGCCCGACAGGGCCCGACAGGGCCCGACAGAGCCCAGTAGAGCCCGACAGAGCCCGACAGAGCCCGACAGAGCCCGACAGAACCCGACAGAGGCCGACAGAGCCCAGTAGAGCCCGACAGAGCCCGACAGAGCCCGACAGAGCCCGACAGGGCCCGACAGGGCCCGACAGGGCCCAGTAGAGCCCGACAGAGCCCGACAGAGCCCGACAGAGCCCGACAGAGCCCGAGAGGGCCCGACAGGGCCCAGTAGAGCCCGACAGAGCCCGACAGAGCCCGACAGAGCCCGACAGAGCCCGACAGGGCCCGACAGGGCCCGACAGAGCCCGACAGGGCCCAGTAGAGCCCGACAGAGCCCGACAGAGCACAGTAGAGCCCGACAGAGCCCGACAGAGCCCGACAGAGCCCGACAGAGCCCGACAGAACCCGACAGAACCCGACAGAGACCAGTTGAGCCCGACAGGGCCCGACAGAGCCCGACAGAGCCCGACAGGGCCCGACAGGGCCCAGTAGAGCCCGACAGAGCCCGACAGAGCCCGACAGAGCCCGACAGAGCCCGACAGGGCCCGACAGGGCCAGTAGAGCCCGACAGAGCCCGACAGAGCCCGACAGGGCCCGACAGAGCCCGACAGAGCCCGACAGGGCCCGACAGGGCCCGACAGAGCCCAGTAGAGCCCGACAGAGCCCGACAGAGCCTGACAGAGCCCGACAGAGCCCGACAGGGCCCAGTAGAGCCCAGTAGAGCCCGACAGAGCCTGACAGGGCCCGACAGAGCCCGACAGAGCCCGACAGAGCCCGACAGGGCCCGACAGAGCCTGACAGAGCCCGACAGAGCCTGACAGAGCCCGACAGGGCCCAGTAGAGCCCGACAGAGCCCGACAGAGCCCGACAGAGCCCGACAGAGCCCGACAGGCCCCGACAGAGCCCGACAGAGCCCGACAGGGCCTGACAGAGCCCGACAGAGCCCGACAGGGCCCGACAGAGCCCGACAGAGCGCGACAGGGCCCGACAGGGCCCAGTAGAGCCCGACAGAGCCCGACAGAGCCCGACAGGGCCCGACAGAGCCCGACAGAGCCCAGTAGAGCCCGACAGAGCCCGACAGAGCCCGACAGAGCCCGACAGGGCCCGACAGGGCCCAGTAGAGCCCGACAGAGCCCGACAGAGCCCGACAGGGCCCGACAGAGCCCGACAGAGCCCAACAGGGCCCGACAGGGCCCGACAGGGCCCAGTAGAGCCCGACAGAGCCCGACAGAGCCCGACAGAACCCGTCAGAGCCCGACAGAGCCCGACAGAGCCCGACAGAGCCCGACAGGGCCCAGTAGAGCCCGACAGAGCCCGACAGAGCCCGACAGAGACCGACAGGGCCCGACAGAGCCCGACAGAGCCCGACAGGGCCCGACAGGGCCCGACAGGGCCCAGTAGAGCCCGACAGAGCCCGACAGGGCCCGACAGAGCCCGACAGAGCCCGACAGAGCCCGACATGGCCCGACAGAGCCCGACAGAGCCCGACAGGGCCCGACAGGGCCCAGTAGAGCCCGACAGAGCCCGACAGGGCCCAGTAGAGCCCGACAGAGCCCGACAGAGCCCGACAGGGCCCGACAGAGCCCGACAGAGCCCGACAGAGCCCGACAGGGCCCGACAGGGCCCGACAGAGCCCGACAGAGCCCGACAGAGCCCGACAGGGCCCAGTAGAGCCCGACAGAGCCCGACAGGGCCCGACAGAGCCCGACAGAGCCCGACAGGGCCCAGTAGAGCCCGACAGAGCCCGACAGAGCCCGACAGAGCCCGACAGGGCCCGACAGAGCCCGACAGAGCCCGACAGGGCCCAGTAGAGCCCGACAGAGTCCGACAGAGCCCGACAGGGCCCGACAGAGCCCGACAGAGCCCGACAGAGCCCGACAGGGCCCGACAGGGCCCAGTAGAGCCCGACAGAGCCCGACAGGGCCAGACAGAGCCCGACAGAGCCCGACAGAGCCCGACAGAGCCCGACATGGCCCGACAGAGCCCGACAGAGCCCGACAGGGCCCGACAGGGCCCAGTAGAGCCCGACAGAGCCCGACAGGGCCCAGTAGAGCCCGACAGAGCCCGACAGAGCCCGACAGGGCCCGACAGAGCCCGACAGAGCCCGACAGAGCCCGACAGGGCCCGACAGGGCCCGACAGAGCCCGACAGAGCCCGACAGAGCCCGACAGGGCCCAGTAGAGCCCGACAGAGCCCGACAGGGCCCGACAGAGCCCGACAGAGCCCGACAGGGCCCAGTAGAGCCCGACAGAGCCCGACAGAGCCCGACAGAGCCCGACAGGGCCCGACAGAGCCCGACAGAGCCCGACAGGGCCCAGTAGAGCCCGACAGAGTCCGACAGAGCCCGACAGGGCCCGACAGAGCCCGACAGAGCCCGACAGAGCCCGACAGGGCCCGACAGGGCCCAGTAGAGCCCGACAGAGCCCGACAGGGCCAGACAGAGCCCGACAGAGCCCGACAGAGCCCGACAGAGCCCGACAGGGCCCAGTAGAGCCCGACAGAGCCCGACAGGGCCCAGTAGAGCCCGACAGAGCCCGACAGAGCCCGACAGAGCCCGACAGAGCCCGACAGTGCCCGACAGAGCCCGACAGGGCCCAGTAGAGCCCGACAGAGCCCGACAGAGCCCGACAGAGCCCGACAGGGCCCAGTAGAGCCCGACAGAGCCTGACAGGGCCCGACAGAGCCCGACAGAGCCCGACAGGGCCCAGTAGAGCCCGACAGAGCCCGACAGAGCCCGACAGAGCCCAGTAGAGCCCGACAGAGCCCGACAGAGCCCGACAGAGCCCGACAGGGCCCGACAGGGCCCAGTAGAGCCCGACAGAGCCCGACAGAGCCCGACAGGGCCCGACAGAGCCCGACAGAGCCCAACAGGGCCCGACAGGGCCCGACAGGGCCCAGTAGAGCCCGACAGAGCCCGACAGAGCCCGACAGAAACCGTCAGAGCCCGACAGAGCCCGACAGAGCCCGACAGAGCCCGACAGGGCCCAGTAGAGCCCGACAGAGCCCGACAGAGCCCGACAGAGCCCGACAGAGACCGACAGGGCCCGACAGAGCCCGACAGAGCCCGACAGGGCCCGACAGGGCCCGACAGGGCCCAGTAGAGCCCGACAGAGCCCGACAGGGCCCGACAGAGCCCGACAGAGCCCGACAGAGCCCGACATGGCCCGACAGAGCCCGACAGAGCCCGACAGGGCCCGACAGGGCCCAGTAGAGCCCGACAGAGCCCGACAGGGCCCAGTAGAGCCCGACAGAGCCCGACAGAGCCCGACAGGGCCCGACAGAGCCCGACAGGGCCCGACAGAGCCCGACAGAGCCCGACAGGGCCCGACAGGGCCCAGTAGAGCCCGACAGAGCCCGACAGAGCCCGACAGAACCCGACAGGGCCCAGTAGAGCCCGACAGAGCCCGACAGAGCCCGACAGAGCCCGACAGGGCCCGACAGAGCCCGACAGAGCCCGACAGAGCCCAGTAGAGCCCGACAGAGCCCGACAGGGCCCGACAGAGCCCGACAGAGCCCGACAGAGCCCGACAGGGCCCAGTAGAGCCCGACAGAGCCCGACAGAGCCCGACAGAGCCCGACAGGGCCCGACAGAGCCCGTCAGAGCCCAACAGGGCCCGACAGGGCCCGACAGAGCCCGACAGAGCCCGACAGGGCCCAGTAGAGCCCGACGGAGTCCAACAGAGCCCGACAGGGCCCGACAGGGCCCGACAGAGCCCGACAGGGCCCGACAGAGCCCGACAGAGCCCGACAGAGCCCGACAGGGCCCGACAGGGCCCGACAGGGCCCAGTAGAGCCCGACAGAGCCCGACAGAGCCCGACAGGGCCCGACAGGGCCCGACAGAACCCGACAGAGCCCGACAGGGCCCGACAGGGCCCGACAGAGCCCAGTAGAGCCCGACAGAGCCCGACAGAGCCCGACAGAGCCCGACAGAACCCGACAGAGGCCGACAGAGCCCAGTAGAGCCCGACAGAGCCCGACAGAGCCCGACAGAGCCCGACAGGGCCCGACAGGGCCCGACAGGGCCCAGTAGAGCCCGACAGAGCCCGACAGAGCCCGACAGAGCCCGACAGAGCCCGAGAGGGCCCGACAGGGCCCAGTAGAGCCCGACAGAGCCCGACAGAGCCCGACAGAGCCCGACAGAGCCCGACAGGGCCCGACAGGGCCCGACAGAGCCCGACAGGGCCCAGTAGAGCCCGACAGAGCCCGACAGAGCACAGTAGAGCCCGACAGAGCCCGACAGAGCCCGACAGAGCCCGACAGAGCCCGACAGAACCCGACAGAACCCGACAGAGACCAGTTGAGCCCGACAGGGCCCGACAGAGCCCGACAGAGCCCGACAGGGCCCGACAGGGCCCAGTAGAGCCCGACAGAGCCCGACAGAGCCCGACAGAGCCCGACAGAGCCCGACAGGGCCCGACAGGGCCAGTAGAGCCCGACAGAGCCCGACAGAGCCCGACAGGGCCCGACAGAGCCCGACAGAGCCCGACAGGGCCCGACAGGGCCCGACAGAGCCCAGTAGAGCCCGACAGAGCCCGACAGAGCCTGACAGAGCCCGACAGAGCCCGACAGGGCCCAGTAGAGCCCAGTAGAGCCCGACAGAGCCTGACAGGGCCCGACAGAGCCCGACAGAGCCCGACAGAGCCCGACAGGGCCCGACAGAGCCTGACAGAGCCCGACAGAGCCTGACAGAGCCCGACAGGGCCCAGTAGAGCCCGACAGAGCCCGACAGAGCCCGACAGAGCCCGACAGAGCCCGACAGGCCCCGACAGAGCCCGACAGAGCCCGACAGGGCCTGACAGAGCCCGACAGAGCCCGACAGGGCCCGACAGAGCCCGACAGAGCGCGACAGGGCCCGACAGGGCCCAGTAGAGCCCGACAGAGCCCGACAGAGCCCGACAGGGCCCGACAGAGCCCGACAGAGCCCAGTAGAGCCCGACAGAGCCCGACAGAGCCCGACAGAGCCCGACAGGGCCCGACAGGGCCCAGTAGAGCCCGACAGAGCCCGACAGAGCCCGACAGGGCCCGACAGAGCCCGACAGAGCCCAACAGGGCCCGACAGGGCCCGACAGGGCCCAGTAGAGCCCGACAGAGCCCGACAGAGCCCGACAGAACCCGTCAGAGCCCGACAGAGCCCGACAGAGCCCGACAGAGCCCGACAGGGCCCAGTAGAGCCCGACAGAGCCCGACAGAGCCCGACAGAGACCGACAGGGCCCGACAGAGCCCGACAGAGCCCGACAGGGCCCGACAGGGCCCGACAGGGCCCAGTAGAGCCCGACAGAGCCCGACAGGGCCCGACAGAGCCCGACAGAGCCCGACAGAGCCCGACATGGCCCGACAGAGCCCGACAGAGCCCGACAGGGCCCGACAGGGCCCAGTAGAGCCCGACAGAGCCCGACAGGGCCCAGTAGAGCCCGACAGAGCCCGACAGAGCCCGACAGGGCCCGACAGAGCCCGACAGAGCCCGACAGAGCCCGACAGGGCCCGACAGGGCCCGACAGAGCCCGACAGAGCCCGACAGAGCCCGACAGGGCCCAGTAGAGCCCGACAGAGCCCGACAGGGCCCGACAGAGCCCGACAGAGCCCGACAGGGCCCAGTAGAGCCCGACAGAGCCCGACAGAGCCCGACAGAGCCCGACAGGGCCCGACAGAGCCCGACAGAGCCCGACAGGGCCCAGTAGAGCCCGACAGAGTCCGACAGAGCCCGACAGGGCCCGACAGAGCCCGACAGAGCCCGACAGAGCCCGACAGGGCCCGACAGGGCCCAGTAGAGCCCGACAGAGCCCGACAGGGCCAGACAGAGCCCGACAGAGCCCGACAGAGCCCGACAGAGCCCGACAGGGCCCAGTAGAGCCCGACAGAGCCCGACAGGGCCCAGTAGAGCCCGACAGAGCCCGACAGAGCCCGACAGAGCCCGACAGAGCCCGACAGTGCCCGACAGAGCCCGACAGGGCCCAGTAGAGCCCGACAGAGCCCGACAGAGCCCGACAGAGCCCGACAGGGCCCAGTAGAGCCCGACAGAGCCTGACAGGGCCCGACAGAGCCCGACAGAGCCCGACAGGGCCCAGTAGAGCCCGACAGAGCCCGACAGAGCCCGACAGAGCCCAGTAGAGCCCGACAGAACCCGACAGAGCCCGACAGAGCCCGACAGAGCCCAGTAGAGCCTGACAGAGCCCGACAGGGCCCGACAGGGCCCGACAGGGCCCAGTAGAGCCCGACAGAGCCCGACAGAGCCCAGTAGAGCCCAGTAGAGCCCGACAGAGCCCGACAGAGCCCGACAGGGCCCGACAGAGCCCGACAGAGCCCGACAGGGCCCGACAGAGCCCGACAGGTCCCGACAGGGCCCAGTAGAGCCCGACAGAGCCCAGTAGAGCCCAGTAGAGCCCGACAGGGCCCGACAGGGCCCGACAGGGCCCAGTAGAGCCCGACAGAGCCCGACAGAGCCCGACAGAGCCCGACAGAGCCCGACAGAGCCCGACAGGGCCCGACAGAGCCCGACAGAGCCCGACAGGGCCCGACAGGGCCCAGTAGAGCCCGACAGAGCCCAACAGAGCCCGACAGAGCCCGACAGGGCCCGACAGAGCCCGACAGGGCCCGACAGGGCCCGACAGGGCCCGACAGGGCCCAGTAGAGCCCGACAGAGCCCGACAGAGCCCGACAGAACCCGTCAGAGCCCGACAGAGCCCGACAGAGCCCGACAGAGCCCGACAGGGCCCAGTAGAGCCCGACAGAGCCCGACAGAGCCCGACAGAGACCGACAGGGCCCGACAGAGCCCGACAGAGCCCGACAGGGCCCGACAGGGCCCGACAGGGCCCAGTAGAGCCCGACAGAGCCCGACAGGGCCCGACAGAGCCCGACAGAGCCCGACAGAGCCCGACATGGCCCGACAGAGCCCGACAGAGCCCGACAGGGCCCGACAGGGCCCAGTAGAGCCCGACAGAGCCCGACAGGGCCCAGTAGAGCCCGACAGAGCCCGACAGAGCCCGACAGGGCCCGACAGAGCCCGACAGAGCCCGACAGAGCCCGACAGGGCCCGACAGGGCCCAGTAGAGCCCGACAGAGCCCGACAGGGCCCGACAGAGCCCGACAGAGCCCGACAGGGCCCAGTAGAGCCCGACAGAGCCCGACAGAGCCCGACAGAGCCCGACAGGGCCCGACAGGGCCCAGTAGAGCCCGACAGAGCCCGACAGGGCCCGACAGAGCCCGACAGAGCCCGACAGGGCCCAGTAGAGCCCGACAGAGCCCGACAGAGCCCGACAGGGCCCGACAGAGCCCGACAGAGCCCGACAGAGCCCGACAGGGCCCAGTAGAGCCCGACAGAGCCCGACAGGGCCCGACAGAGCCCGACAGAGCCCGACAGAGCCCGACAGAGCCCGACAGGGCCCGACAGGGCCCAGTAGAGCCCGACAGAGCCCGACAGAGCCCGACAGAACCCGACAGAGCCCGACAGAGCCCGACAGGGCCCGACAGAGCCCGACAGGGCCCGACAGGGCCCAGTAGAGCCCGACAGAGCCCGACAGAGCCCGACAGAACCCGACAGGGCCCAGTAGAGCCAGACAGAGCCCGACAGAGCCCGACAGAGCCCGACAGGGCCCAGTAGAGCCCGACAGAGCCCGACAGAGCCCGACAGGGCCCGACAGAGCCCGACAGAGCCCGACAGAGCCCGACAGGGCCCGACAGGGCCCAGTAGAGCCCGACAGAGCCCGACAGGGCCCGACAGAGCCCGACAGAGCCCGACAGGGCCCGACAGAGCCCGACAGAGCCCGACAGGGCCCAGTAGAGCCCGACAGAGCCCGACAGAGCCCGACAGGGCCCGACAGGGCCCGACAGAGCCCGACAGGGCCCGACAGAGCCCGCCAGGGCACGACAGAGTCCGACAGAGCCCGACAGGGCCCGACAGAGCCCGACAGAGCCCGACAGAGCCCGACAGAACCCGACAGAGCCCGACAGAGCCCAGTAGAGCCCAGTAGAGCCCGACAGAAACCGACAGAGCCCGACAGAGCCCGACAGGGCCCGACAGGGCCCGACAGGGCCCAGTAGAGCCCGACAGAGCCCGACAGAACCCGTCAGAGCCCGACAGAGCCCGACAGAGCCCGACAGAGTCCGACAGGGCCCAGTAGAGCCCGTCAGAGCCCGACAGAGCCCTACAGGGCCCGACAGAGCCCGACAGAGCCCGACAGGGCCCAGTAGAGCCCGACAGAGCCCGACAGGGCCCGACAGAGCCCGACAGGGCCCGACAGAGCCCGACAGAGCCCGACAGGGCCCGACAGGGCCCAGTAGAGCCCGACAGAGCCCGACAGAGCCCGACAGAACCCGACAGGGCCCAGTAGAGCCAGACAGAGCCCGACAGAGCCCGACAGAGCCCGACAGGGCCCGACAGAGCCCGACAGAACCCGACAGAGCCCAGTAGAGCCCGACAGAGCCCGACAGGGCCCGACAGAGCCCGACAGAGCCCGACAGAGCCCGACAGGGCCCAGTAGAGCCCGACAGAGCCCGACAGAGCCCGACAGAGCCCGACAGAGGCCGACAGGGCCCGACAGAGCCCGTCAGAGCCCGACAGGGCCCGACAGGGCCCGACAGGGCCCGACAGAGCCCAGTAGAGCCCGACAGGGCCCGACAGGGCCCGACAGAGCCCGACAGAGCCTGACAGGGCCCAGTAGAGCCCGACAGAACCCGACAGAGGCCGACAGAGCCCAGTAGAGCCCGACAGAGCCCGACAGAGCCCGACAGAGCCCGACAGGGCCCGACAGGGCCCGACAGGGCCCAGTAGAGCCCGACAGAGCCCGACAGAGCCCGACAGAGCCCGACAGAGCCCGAGAGGGCCCGACAGGGCCCAGTAGAGCCCGACAGAGCCCGACAGAGCCCGACAGAGCCCGACAGAGCCCGACAGGGCCCGACAGGGCCCGACAGAGCCCGACAGGGCCCAGTAGAGCCCGACAGAGCCCGACAGAGCACAGTAGAGCCCGACAGAGCCCGACAGAGCCCGACAGAGCCCGACAGAACCCGACAGAACCCGACAGAGACCAGTTGAGCCCGACAGAGCCCGACAGAGCCCGACAGAGCCCGACAGGGCCCAGTAGAGCCCGACAGAGCCCGACAGAGCCCGACAGAGCCCGACAGAGCCCGACAGGGCCCGACAGGGCCAGTAGAGCCCGACAGAGCCCGACAGAGCCCGACAGGGCCCGACAGAGCCCGACAGAGCCCGACAGGGCCCGACAGGGCCCGACAGAGCCCAGTAGAGCCCGACAGAGCCCGACAGAGCCTGACAGAGCCCGACAGAGCCCGACAGGGCCCAGTAGAGCCCAGTAGAGCCCGACAGAGCCCGACAGGGCCCGACAGGGCCCGACAGAGCCCGACAGAGCCCGACAGGGCCCGACAGAGCCTGACAGAGCCCGACAGAGCCTGACAGAGCCCGACAGGGCCCAGTAGAGCCCGACAGAGCCCGACAGAGCCCGACAGAGCCTGACAGAGCCCGACAGGCCCCGACAGAGCCCGACAGAGCCCGACAGGGCCTGACAGAGCCCGACAGAGCCCGACAGGGCCCGACAGAGCCCGACAGAGCGCGACAGGGCCCGACAGGGCCCAGTAGAGCCCGACAGAGCCCGACAGAGCCCGACAGGGCCCGACAGAGCCCGACAGAGCCCAGTAGAGCCCGACAGAGCCCGACAGAGCCCGACAGAGCCCGACAGGGCCCGACAGGGCCCAGTAGAGCCCGACAGAGCCCGACAGAGCCCGACAGAGCCCGACAGGGCCCGACAGAGCCCGACAGAGCCCGACAGGGCCCGACAGGGCCCGACAGGGCCCAGTAGAGCCCGACAGAGCCCGACAGAGCCCGACAGAACCCGTCAGAGCCCGACAGAGCCCGACAGAGCCCGACAGAGCCCGACAGGGCCCAGTAGAGCCCGACAGAGCCCGACAGAGCCCGACAGAGACCGACAGGGCCCGACAGAGCCCGACAGGGCCCGACAGGGCCCAGTAGAGCCCGACAGAGCCCGACAGGGCCCGACAGAGCCCGACAGAGCCCGACAGAGCCCGACATGGCCCGACAGAGCCCGACAGAGCCCGACAGGGCCCGACAGGGCCCAGTAGAGCCCGACAGAGCCCGACAGAGCCCGACAGGGCCCGACAGAGCCCGACAGAGCCCGACAGAGCCCGACAGGGCCCGACAGGGCCCAGTAGAGCCCGACAGAGCCCGACAGGGCCCGACAGAGCCCGACAGAGCCCGACAGGGCCCAGTAGAGCCCGACAGAGCCCGACAGAGCCCGACAGGGCCCGACAGAGCCCGACAGAGCCCGACAGAGCCCGACAGGGCCCAGTAGAGCCCGACAGAGCCCGACAGGGCCCGACAGAGCCCGACAGAGCCCGACAGGGCCCAGTAGAGCCCGACAGAGCCCGACAGAGCCCGACAGAGCCCGACAGGGCCCGACAGAGCCCGACAGAGCCCGACAGGGCCCAGTAGAGCCCGACAGAGTCCGACAGAGCCCGACAGGGCCCGACAGAGCCCGACAGAGCCCGACAGAGCCCGACAGGGCCCGACAGGGCCCAGTAGAGCCCGACAGAGCCCGACAGGGCCAGACAGAGCCCGACAGAGCCCGACAGAGCCCGACAGAGCCCGACAGAGCCCGACAGGGCCCAGTAGAGCCCGACAGAGCCCGACAGGGCCCAGTAGAGCCCGACAGAGCCCGACAGAGCCCGACAGAGCCCGACAGAGCCCGACAGTGCCCGACAGAGCCCGACAGGGCCCAGTAGAGCCCGACAGAGCCCGACAGAGCCCGACAGAGCCCGACAGGGCCCAGTAGAGCCCGACAGAGCCCGACAGAGCCCGACAGAGCCCGACAGAGCCCAGTAGAGCCCGACAGAGCCTGACAGGGCCCGACAGAGCCCGACAGAGCCCGACAGGGCCCAGTAGAGCCCGACAGAGCCCGACAGAGCCCGACAGAGCCCAGTAGAGCCCGACAGAACCCGACAGAGCCCGACAGAGCCCGACAGAGCCCAGTAGAGCCTGACAGAGCCCGACAGGGCCCGACAGGGCCCGACAGGGCCCAGTAGAGCCCGACAGAGCCCGACAGAGCCCAGTAGAGCCCAGTAGAGCCCGACAGAGCCCGACAGAGCCCGACAGGGCCCGACAGAGCCCGACAGAGCCCGACAGGGCCCGACAGAGCCCGACAGGTCCCGACAGGGCCCAGTAGAGCCCGACAGAGCCCGACAGAGCCCAGTAGAGCCCAGTAGAGCCCGACAGGGCCCGACAGGGCCCGACAGGGCCCAGTAGAGCCCGACAGAGCCCGACAGAGCCCGACAGAGCCCGACAGAGCCCGACAGGGCCCGACAGAGCCCGACAGAGCCCGACAGGGCCCGACAGAGCCCGACAGAGCCCGACAGGGCCCGACAGGGCCCAGTAGAGCCCGACAGAGCCCGACAGAGCCCGACAGAGCCCGACAGGGCCCGACAGAGCCCGACAGAGCCCGACAGGGCCCGACAGGGCCCAGTAGAGCCCGACAGAGCCCGACAGAGCCCGACAGAACCCGTCAGAGCCCGACAGAGCCCGACAGAGCCCGACAGGGCCCAGTAGAGCCCGACAGAGCCCGACAGAGCCCGACAGAGACCGACAGGGCCCGACAGAGCCCGACAGAGCCCGACAGGGTCCGACAGGGCCCGACAGGGCCCAGTAGAGCCCGACAGAGCCCGACAGGGCCCGACAGAGCCCGACAGAGCCCGACAGAGCCCGACATGGCCCGACAGAGCCCGACAGAGCCCGACAGGGCCCGACAGGGCCCAGTAGAGCCCGACAGAGCCGGACAGGGCCCAGTAGAGCCCGACAGAGCCCGACAGAGCCCGACAGGGCCCGACAGAGCCCGACAGAGCCCGACAGAGCCCGACAGGGCCCGACAGGGCCCAGTAGAGCCCGACAGAGCCCGACAGGGCCCGACAGAGCCCGACAGAGCCCGACAGGGCCCAGTAGAGCCCGACAGAGCCCGACAGAGCCCGACAGGGCCCGACAGAGCCCGACAGAGCCCGACAGAGCCCGACAGGGCCCAGTAGAGCCCGACAGAGCCCGACAGGGCCCGACAGAGCCCGACAGAGCCCGACAGGGCCCAGTAGAGCCCGACAGAGCCCGACAGAGCCCGACAGAGCCCGACAGGGCCCGACAGAGCCCGACAGAGCCCGACAGGGCCCAGTAGAGCCCGACAGAGTCCGACAGAGCCCGACAGGGCCCGACAGAGCCCGACAGAGCCCGACAGAGCCCGACAGGGCCCGACAGGGCCCAGTAGAGCCCGACAGAGCCCGACAGGGCCAGACAGAGCCCGACAGAGCCCGACAGAGCCCGACAGAGCCCGACAGGGCCCAGTAGAGCCCGACAGAGCCCGACAGGGCCCAGTAGAGCCCGACAGAGCCCGACAGAGCCCGACAGAGCCCGACAGAGCCCGACAGTGCCCGACAGAGCCCGACAGGGCCCAGTAGAGCCCGACAGAGCCCGACAGAGCCCGACAGAGCCCGACAGGGCCCAGTAGAGCCCGACAGAGCCCGACAGAGCCCGACAGAGCCCGACAGAGCCCGACAGAGCCCAGTAGAGCCCGACAGAGCCTGACAGGGCCCGACAGAGCCCGACAGAGCCCGACAGGGCCCAGTAGACCCCGACAGAGCCCGACAGAGCCCGACAGAGCCCAGTAGAGCCCGACAGAACCCGACAGAGCCCGACAGAGCCCGACAGAGCCCAGTAGAGCCTGACAGAGCCCGACAGGGCCCGACAGGCCCGACAGGGCCCAGTAGAGCCCGACAGAGCCCGACAGAGCCCAGTAGAGCCCAGTAGAGCCCGACAGAGCCCGACAGAGCCCGACAGGGCCCGACAGAGCCCGATAGAGCCCGACAGGGCCCGACAGAGCCCGACAGGTCCCGACAGGGCCCAGTAGAGCCCGACAGAGCCCGACAGAGCCCAGTAGAGCCCAGTAGAGCCCGACAGGGCCCGACAGGGCCCGACAGGGCCCAGTAGAGCCCGACAGAGCCCGACAGAGCCCGACAGAGCCCGACAGAGCCCGACAGAGCCCGACAGGGCCCGACAGAGCCCGACAGAGCCCGACAGGGCCCGACAGGGCCCAGTAGAGCCCGACAGAGCCCGACAGAGCCCGACAGAACCCGACAGGGCCCAGTAGAGCCAGACAGAGCCCGACAGAGCCCGACAGAGCCCGACAGGGCCCAGTAGAGCCCGACAGAGCCCGACAGAGCCCGACAGGGCCCGACAGAGCCCGACAGAGCCCGACAGAGCCCGACAGGGCCCGACAGGGCCCAGTAGAGCCCGACAGAGCCCGACAGGGCCCGACAGAGCCCGACAGAGCCCGACAGGGCCCAGTAGAGCCCGACAGAGCCCGACAGAGCCCGACAGGGCCCGACAGGGCCCGACAGAGCCCGACAGAGCCCGACAGGGCCCGACAGAGCCCGCCAGGGCACGACAGAGTCCGACAGAGCCCGACAGGGCCCGACAGAGCCCGACAGAGCCCGACAGAGCCCGACAGAACCCGACAGAGCCCGACAGAGCCCAGTAGAGCCCAGTAGAGCCCGACAGAAACCGACAGAGCCCGACAGAGCCCGACAGGGCCCGACAGGGCCCGACAGGGCCCAGTAGAGCCCGACAGAGCCCGACAGAACCCGTCAGAGCCCGACAGAGCCCGACAGAGCCCGACAGAGTCCGACAGGGCCCAGTAGAGCCCGTCAGAGCCCGACAGAGCCCTACAGGGCCCGACAGAGCCCGACAGAGCCCGACAGGGCCCAGTAGAGCCCGACAGAGCCCGACAGGGCCCGACAGAGCCCGACAGGGCCCGACAGAGCCCGACAGAGCCCGACAGGGCCCGACAGGGCCCAGTAGAGCCCGACAGAGCCCGACAGAGCCCAACAGAACCCGACAGGGCCCAGTAGAGCCAGACAGAGCCCGACAGAGCCCGACAGAGCCCGACAGGGCCCGACAGAGCCCGACAGAACCCGACAGAGCCCAGTAGAGCCCGACAGAGCCCGACAGGGCCCGACAGAGCCCGACAGAGCCCGACAGAGCCCGACAGGGCCCAGTAGAGCCCGACAGAGCCCGACAGAGCCCGACAGAGCCCGACAGAGGCCGACAGGGCCCGACAGAGCCCGTCAGAGCCCGACAGGGCCCGACAGGGCCCGACAGGGCCCGACAGAGCCCAGTAGAGCCCGACAGGGCCCGACAGGGCCCGACAGAGCCCGACAGAGCCTGACAGGGCCCAGTAGAGCCCGACAGAGCCCGACAGAGCCCGACAGAGCCCAGTAGAGCCCGAAAGAGCCCGACAGAGCCCGACAGAGCCCGACAGGGCCCGACAGGGCCCGACAGAGCCCGACATGGCCCGACAGGGCCCGACAGGGCCCGACAGGGCCCGACAGAGCCCGACAGGGCCCGACAGGGCCCGACAGAGCCCAGTAGAGCCCGACAGAGCCCGACAGGGCCCGACAGAGCCCGACAGAGTCCAGTGGAGCCCGACAGAGCCCGACAGAGCCCGACAGGGCCCGACAGGGCCCGACAGAGCCCAGTAGAGCCCGACAGAGCCCGACAGAACCCGACAGAGCCCGACAGAGTCCAGTGGAGCCCGACAGAGCCCGACAGAGCCCGACAGAGCCCGACAGGGCCCGACAGAGCCCGACAGAGCCCGACAGGGCCCGACAGGGCCCAGTAGAGCCCGACAGAGCCCGACAGAGCCCGACAGAGCCCGACAGGGCCCGACAGAGCCCGACAGAGCCCGACAGGGCCCGACAGGGCCCGACAGGGCCCGACAGGGCCCGACAGGGCCCGACAGAGTCCGACAGAGCCCGACAGGGCCCGACAGAGCCCGACAGAGCCCGACAGAGCCCGACAGAACCCGACAGAGCCCAGTAGAGCCCAGTAGAGCCCGACAGAGCCCGACAGAGCCCGACAGAGCCCGACAGGGCCCGACAGGGCCCGACAGGGCCCAGTAGAGCCCGACAGAGCCCGACAGAACCCGTCAGAGCCCGACAGAGCCCGACAGAGCCCGACAGAGCCCGACAGAGTCCGACAGGGCCCAGTAGAGCCTGACAGAGCCCGACAGAGCCCGACAGAGCCCGACAGGGCCCGACAGGGCCCGACAGAGCCCGACAGAGCCCGACAGGGCCCAGTAGAGCCCGACAGAGCCCGACAGGGCCCAACAGAGCCCGACAGGGCCCGACAGAGCCCGACAGAGCCCGACAGGGCCCGACAGGGCCCAGTAGAGCCCGACAGAGCCCGACAGAGCCCGACAGAACCCGACAGGGCCCAGTAGAGCCCGACAGAGCCCGACAGAGCCCGACAGAGCCCGACAGGGCCCGACAGAGCCCGACAGAGCCCGACAGAGCCCGACAGGGCCCAGTAGAGCCCGACAGAGCCCGACAGAGCCCGACAGAGCCCGACAGGGCCCGACAGAGCCCGTCAGAGCCCGACAGGGCCCGACAGGGCCCGACAGAGCCCGACAGAGCCCGACAGGGCCCAGTAGAGCCCGACAGAGTCCAACAGAGCCCGACAGGGCCCGACAGGGCCCGACAGAGCCTGACAGGGCCCGACAGAGCCCGACAGAGCCCGACAGGGCCCAGTAGAGCCCGACAGAGCCCGACAGAGCCCGACAGGGCCCGACAGGGCCCGACAGGGCCCGACAGAGCCCGACAGGGCCCGACAGGGCCCGACAGAGCCCAGTAGAGCCCGACAGAGCCCGACAGAGCCCGACAGAGCCCGACAGAACCCGACAGAACCCGACAGAGCCCAGTAGAGCCCGACAGGGCCCGACAGAGCCCGACAGGGCCCAGTAGAGCCCGACAGAGCCCGACAGAGCCCGACAGGGCCCGACAGGGCCCGACAGAGCCCGACAGAGCCCGACAGGGCCCGACAGGGCCCGACAGAGCCCAGTAGAGCCCGACAGAGCCCGACAGAGCCCGACAGAGCCCGACAGAACCCGACAGAGGCCGACAGAGCCCAGTAGAGCCCGACAGAGCCCGACAGAGCCCGACAGAGCCCGACAGGGCCCGACAGGGCCCGACAGGGCCCAGTAGAGCCCGACAGAGCCCGACAGAGCCCGACAGAGCCCGACAGAGCCCGAGAGGGCCCGACAGGGCCCAGTAGAGCCCGACAGAGCCCGACAGAGCCCGACAGAGCCCGACAGAGCCCGACAGGGCCCGACAGGGCCCGACAGGGCCCAGTAGAGCCCGACAGAGCCCGACAGAGCACAGTAGAGCCCGACAGAGCCCGACAGAGCCCGACAGAGCCCGACAGAACCCGACAGAGCCCGACAGAGACCAGTTGAGCCCGACAGAGCCCGACAGAGCCCGACAGAGCCCGACAGGGCCCGACAGGGCCCAGTAGAGCCCGACAGAGCCCGACAGAGCCCGACAGAGCCCGACAGAGCCCGACAGGGCCCGACAGGGCCAGTAGAGCCCGACAGAGCCCGACAGAGCCCGACAGGGCCCGACAGAGCCCGACAGAGCCCGACAGGGCCCGACAGGGCCCGACAGAGCCCAGTAGAGCCCGACAGAGCCCGACAGAGCCTGACAGAGCCCGACAGAGCCCGACAGGGCCCAGTAGAGCCCAGTAGAGCCCGACAGAGCCCGACAGGGCCCGACAGAGCCCGACAGAGCCCGACAGAGCCCGACAGGGCCCGACAGAGCCTGACAGAGCCCGACAGGGCCCAGTAGAGCCCGACAGAGCCCGACAGAGCCCGACAGAGCCCGACAGGCCCCGACAGAGCCCGACAGAGCCCGACAGGGCCCGACAGAGCCCGACAGAGCCCGACAGGGCCCGACAGAGCCCGACAGAGCGCGACAGGGCCCGACAGGGCCCAGTAGAGCCCGACAGAGCCCGACAGAGCCCGACAGGGCCCGACAGAGCCCGACAGAGCCCAGTAGAGCCCGACAGAGCCCGACAGAGCCCGACAGAGCCCGACAGGGCCCGACAGGGCCCAGTAGAGCCCGACAGAGCCCGACAGAGCCCGACAGAGCCCGACAGGGCCCGACAGAGCCCGACAGAGCCCGACAGGGCCCGACAGGGCCCGACAGGGCCCAGTAGAGCCCGACAGAGCCCGACAGAGCCCGACAGAACCCGTCAGAGCCCGACAGAGCCCGACAGAGCCCGACAGAGCCCGACAGGGCCCAGTAGAGCCCGACAGAGCCCGACAGAGCCCGACAGAGACCGACAGGGCCCGACAGAGCCCGACAGAGCCCGACAGGGCCCGACAGGGCCCGACAGGGCCCAGTAGAGCCCGACAGAGCCCGACAGGGCCCGACAGAGCCCGACAGAGCCCGACAGAGCCCGACATGGCCCGACAGAGCCCGACAGAGCCCGACAGGGCCCGACAGGGCCCAGTAGAGCCCGACAGAGCCCGACAGGGCCCAGTAGAGCCCGACAGAGCCCGACAGAGCCCGACAGGGCCCGACAGAGCCCGACAGAGCCCGACAGAGGCCGACAGGGCCCGACAGGGCCCGACAGAGCCCGACAGAGCCCGACAGGGCCCGACAGAGCCCGACAGAGCCCGACAGGGCCCGACAGAGCCCGACAGAGCCCGACAGGGCCCAGTAGAGCCCGACAGAGCCCGACAGAGCCCGACAGGGCCCGACAGAGCCCGACAGAGCCCGACAGAGCCCGACAGGGCCCGACAGGGCCCAGTAGAGCCCGACAGAGCCCGACAGGGCCCGACAGAGCCCGACAGAGCCCGACAGGGCCCGACAGAGCCCGACAGAGCCCGACAGGGCCCAGTAGAGCCCGACAGGGCCCGACAGAGCCCGACAGAGCCCGACAGGGCCCGACAGAGCCCGACAGAGCCCGACAGGGCCCAGTAGAGCCCGACAGAGTCCGACAGAGCCCGACAGGGCCCGACAGAGCCCGACAGAGCCCGACAGGGCCAGACAGAGCCCGACAGAGCCCGACAGAGCCCGACAGAGCCCAGTAGAGCCCAGTAGAGCCCGACAGGGCCCGACAGGGCCCGACAGGGCCCAGTAGAGCCCGACAGAGCCCGACAGAGCCTGACAGAGCCCGACAGGGACCGACAGGGCGCGACAGAGCCTGACAGAGCCCGACAGGGCCCAGTAGAGCCCGACAGAGCCCGACAGAGCCCGACAGAGCCCGACAGGGCCCAGTAGAGCCCGACAGAGCCCGACAGAGCCCGACAGAGCCCGACAGGGCCCGACAGGGCCCGACAGAGCCCGACAGGGCCCGACAGAGCCCGACAGAGCCCGACAGAGCCCGACAGGGCCCGACAGGGCCCAGTAGAGCCCGACAGAGCCCGACAGAGCCCGACAGGGCCCGACAGGGCCCGACAGAGCCCGACAGAGCCCGACAGGGCCCGACAGGGGCCGACAGAGCCCAGTAGAGCCCGACAGAGCCCGACAGAGCCCGACAGAGCCCGACAGGGCCCGACAGGGCCCGACAGGGCCCAGTAGAGCCCGACAGAGCCCGACAGAGCCCGACAGAGCCCGACAGGGCCCGACAGAGCCCGACAGAGCCCGACAGGGCCCGACAGAGCCCGACAGGGCACGACAGTGTGCGACAGAGCCCGACAGGGCCCGACAGGGCCCGACAGAGCCCGACAGAGCCCGACAGAGCCCGACAGAGCCCGACAGAGCCCAGTAGAGCCCAGTAGAGCCCGACAGAAACCGACAGAGCCCGACAGGGCCCGACAGGGCCCGACAGGGCCCAGTAGAGCCCGACAGAGCCCGACAGAACCCGTCAGAGCCCGACAGAGCCCGACAGAGCCCGACAGAGCCCGACAGGGCCCAGTAGAGCCTGACAGAGCCCGACAGAGCCCGACAGGGCCCGACAGAGCCCGACAGAGCCCGACAGGGCCCAGTAGAGCCCGACAGAGCCCGACAGGGCCCGACAGAGCCCGACAGGGCCCGACAGAGCCCGACAGAGCCCGACAGGGCCCGACAGGGCCCAGTAGAGCCCGACAGAGCCCGACAGAGCCCGACAGAGCCCGACAGAGCCCGACAGAGCCCGACAGGGCCCGACAGAGCCCGACAGAGCCCGACAGGGCCCGACAGGGCCCAGTAGAGCCCGACAGAGCCCGACAGAGCCCGACAGAACGCGACAGGGCCCAGTAGAGCCCGACAGAGCCCGACAGAGCCCGACAGGGCCCGACAGAGCCCGACAGAGCCCGACAGGGCCCGACAGAGCCCGACAGAGCCCGTCAGAGCCCGACAGGGCCCGACAGGGCCCAGTAGAGCCCGACAGAGCCCGACAGGGCCCGACAGAGCCCGACAGAGCCCGACAGAGCCCGACAGGGCCCAGTAGAGCCCGACAGAGCCCGACAGAGCCCGACAGGGCCCGACAGAGCCCGACAGGGCCCGACAGAGCCCGACAGAGCCCGACAGGGCCCGACAGGGCCCGACAGAGCCCAGTAGAGTCCGACAGAGCCCGACAGAGCCTGACAGAGCCCGACAGAGCCCGACAGGGCCCAGTAGAGCCCAGTAGAGCCCGACAGAGCCCGACAGGGCCCGACAGAGCCCGACAGAGCCCGACAGAGCCCGACAGGGCCCGACAGAGCCTGACAGAGCCCGACAGGGCCCAGTAGAGCCCGACAGAGCCCGACAGAGCCCGACAGAGCCCGACAGAGCCCGACAGGCCCCGACAGAGCCCGACAGAGCCCGACAGGGCCCGACAGAGCCCGACAGAGCCCGACAGGGCCCGACAGAGCCCGACAGAGCGCGACAGGGCCCGACAGGGCCCAGTAGAGCCCGACAGAGCCCGACAGAGCCCGACAGGGCCCGACAGAGCCCGACAGAGCCCAGTAGAGCCCGACAGAGCCCGACAGAGCCCGACAGAGCCCGACAGGGCCCGACAGGGCCCAGTAGAGCCCGACAGAGCCCGACAGAGCCCGACAGAGCCCGACAGGGCCCGACAGAGCCCGACAGAGCCCGACAGGGCCCGACAGGGCCCGACAGGGCCCAGTAGAGCCCGACAGAGCCCGACAGAGCCCGACAGAACCCGTCAGAGCCCGACAGAGCCCGACAGAGCCCGACAGAGCCCGACAGGGCCCAGTAGAGCCCGACAGAGCCCGACAGAGCCCGACAGAGACCGACAGGGCCCGACAGAGCCCGACAGAGCCCGACAGGGCCCGACAGGGCCCGACAGGGCCCAGTAGAGCCCGACAGAGCCCGACAGGGCCCGACAGAGCCCGACAGAGCCCGACAGAGCCCGACATGGCCCGACAGAGCCCGACAGAGCCCGACAGGGCCCGACAGGGCCCAGTAGAGCCCGACAGAGCCCGACAGGGCCCAGTAGAGCCCGACAGAGCCCGACAGAGCCCGACAGGGCCCGACAGAGCCCGACAGAGCCCGACAGAGGCCGACAGGGCCCGACAGGGCCCGACAGAGCCCGACAGAGCCCGACAGGGCCCGACAGAGCCCGACAGAGCCCGACAGGGCCCGACAGAGCCCGACAGAGCCCGACAGGGCCCAGTAGAGCCCGAGAGAGCCCGACAGAGCCCGACAGGGCCCGACAGAGCCCGACAGAGCCCGACAGAGCCCGACAGGGCCCGACAGGGCCCAGTAGAGCCCGACAGAGCCCGACAGGGCCCGACAGAGCCCGACAGAGCCCGACAGGGCCCGACAGAGCCCGACAGGGCCCGACAGGGCCCAGTAGAGCCCGACAGAGCCCGACAGAGCCCGACAGAGCCCGACAGGGCCCGACAGAGCCCGACAGAGCCCGACAGGGCCCAGTAGAGCCCGACAGAGTCCGACAGAGCCCGACAGGGCCCGACAGAGCCCGACAGAGCCCGACAGGGCCAGACAGAGCCCGACAGAGCCCGACAGAGCCCGACAGAGCCCGACAGGGCCCAGTAGAGCCCGACAGAGCCCGACAGGGCCCAGTAGAGCCCGACAGAGCCCGACAGAGCCCGACAGAGCCCGACAGAGCCCGACAGGGCCCGACAGTGCCCGACAGAGCCCGACAGGGCCCAGTAGAGCCCGACAGAGCCCGACAGAGCCCGACAGAGCCCGACAGGGCCCAGTAGAGCCCGACAGAGCCCGACAGAGCCCGACAGAGCCCGACAGAGCCCAGTAGAGCCCGACAGAGCCCGACAGGGCCCGACAGGGCCCGACAGAGCCCGACAGGGCCCAGTAGAGCCCGACAGAGCCCGACAGAGCCCGACAGAGCCCAGTAGAGCCCGACAGAACCCGACAGAGCCCGACAGAGCCCGACAGAGCCCAGTAGAGCCTGACAGAGCCCGACAGGGCCCGACAGGGCCCGACAGGGCCCAGTAGAGCCCGACAGAGCCCGACAGAGCCCAGTAGAGCCCAGTAGAGCCCGACAGAGCCCGACAGAGCCCGACAGGGCCCGACAGAGCCCGACACAGCCCGACAGGGCCCGACAGAGCCCGACAGGTCCCGACAGGGCCCAGTAGAGCCCGACAGAGCCCGACAGAGCCCAGTAGAGCCCAGTAGAGCCCGACAGGGCCCGACAGGGCCCGACAGGGCCCAGTAGAGCCCGACAGAGCCCGACAGAGCCTGACAGAGCCCGACAGGGACCGACAGGGCGCGACAGAGCCTGACAGAGCCCGACAGGGCCCAGTAGAGCCCGACAGAGCCCGACAGAGCCCGACAGAGCCCGACAGGGCCCAGTAGAGCCCGACAGAGCCCGACAGAGCCCGACAGAGCCCGACAGGGCCCGACAGGGCCCGACAGAGCCCGACAGGGCCCGACAGAGCCCGACAGAGCCCGACAGAGCCCGACAGGGCCCGACAGGGCCCAGTAGAGCCCGACAGAGCCCGACAGAGCCCGACAGGGCCCGACAGGGCCCGACAGAGCCCGACAGAGCCCGACAGGGCCCGACAGGGGCCGACAGAGCCCAGTAGAGCCCGACAGAGCCCGACAGAGCCCGACAGAGCCCGACAGGGCCCGACAGGGCCCGACAGGGCCCAGTAGAGCCCGACAGAGCCCGACAGAGCCCGACAGAGCCCGACAGGGCCCGACAGAGCCCGACAGAGCCCGACAGGGCCCGACAGAGCCCGACAGGGCACGACAGTGTCCGACAGAGCCCGACAGGGCCCGACAGGGCCCGACAGAGCCCGACAGAGCCCGACAGAGCCCGACAGAGCCCGACAGAGCCCAGTAGAGCCCAGTAGAGCCCGACAGAAACCGACAGAGCCCGACAGGGCCCGACAGGGCCCGACAGGGCCCAGTAGAGCCCGAAAGAGCCCGACAGAACCCGTCAGAGCCCGACAGAGCCCGACAGAGCCCGACAGAGCCCGACAGAGCCCGACAGGGCCCAGTAGAGCCTGACAGAGCCCGACAGAGCCCGACAGGGCCCGACAGAGCCCGACAGAGCCCGACAGGGCCCAGTAGAGCCCGACAGAGCCCGACAGGGCCCGACAGAGCCCGACAGAGCCCGACAGGGCCCGACAGGGCCCAGTAGAGCCCGACAGAGCCCGACAGAGCCCGACAGAGCCCGACAGAGCCCGACAGAGCCCGACAGGGCCCGACAGAGCCCGACAGAGCCCGACAGGGCCCGACAGGGCCCAGTAGAGCCCGACAGAGCCCGACAGAGCCCGACAGAACCCGACAGGGCCCAGTAGAGCCCGACAGAGCCCGACAGAGCCCGACAGGGCCCGACAGAGCCCGACAGAGCCCGACAGGGCCCGACAGAGCCCGACAGAGCCCGTCAGAGCCCGACAGGGCCCGACAGGGCCCAGTAGAGCCCGACAGAGCCCGACAGGGCCCGACAGAGCCCGACAGAGCCCGACAGAGCCCGACAGGGCCCAGTAGAGCCCGACAGAGCCCGACAGAGCCCGAGAGAGCCCGACAGGGCCCGACAGAGCCCGACAGAGCCCGACAGGGCCCGACAGAGCCCGACAGGGCCCGACAGGGCCCGACAGAGCCCGACAGAGCCCGACAGGGCCCAGTAGAGCCCGACAGAGCCCGACAGAGCCCGACAGAGCCCGACAGGGCCCGACAGAGCCCGACAGAGCCCGACAGGGCCCAGTAGAGCACGACAGAGCCCGACAGAGCCCGACAGAGCCCAACAGAGCCCGACAGAGCCCAGTAGAGCCCGACAGAGCCCGACAGAGCCCGACAGAGCCCGATAGGGCCCGACAGAGCCCGACAGGGCCCGACAGGGCCCGACAGGGCCCAGTAGAGCCCGACAGAGCCCGACAGAGCCCGACAGGGCCCGACAGGGCCCGACAGAGCCCGACAGAGCCCGACAGGGCCCGACAGGGGCCGACAGAGCCCAGTAGAGCCCGACAGAGCCCGACAGAGCCCGACAGAGCCCGACAGGGCCCGACAGGGCCCGACAGGGCCCAGTAGAGCCCGACAGAGCCCGACAGAGCCCGACAGAGCCCGACAGGGCCCGACAGAGCCCGACAGAGCCCGACAGGGCCCGACAGAGCCCGACAGAGCCCGACAGGGCCCGACAGAGCCCGACAGGGCACGACAGTGTCCGAGAGAGCCCGACAGGGCCCGACAGAGCCCGACAGAGCCCGACAGAGCCCGACAGAACCCGACAGAGCCCGACAGACCCCAGTAGAGCCCAGTAGAGCCCGACAGAAACCGACAGAGCCCGACAGAGCCCGACAGGGCCCGACAGGGCCCGACAGGGCCCAGTAGAGCCCGACAGAGCCCGACAGAACCCGTCAGAGCCCGACAGAGCCCGACAGAGCCCGACAGAGCCCGACAGAGCCCGACAGAGTCCGACAGGGCCCAGTAGAGCCTGACAGAGCCCGACAGAGCCCGACAGGGCCCGACAGAGCCCGACAGAGCCCGACAGGGCCCAGTAGAGCCCGACAGAGCCCGACAGAGCCCGACAGGGCCCGACAGAGCCCGACAGGGCCCGACAGAGCCCGACAGAGCCCAGTAGAGCCCGACAGAGCCCGACAGAGCCCGACAGAGCCCGACAGAGCCCGACAGGGCCCGACAGAGCCCGACAGAGCCCGACAGGGCCCAGTAGAGCCCGACAGAGCCCGACAGAGCCCGACAGAACCCGACAGGGCCCAGTAGAGCCCGACAGAGCCCGACAGAGCCCGACAGGGCCCGACAGGGCCCGACAGGGCCCGACAGAGCCCGACAGAGCCCGACAGGGCCCGACAGAGCCCGACAGAGCCCGTCAGAGCCCGACAGGGCCCGACAGGGCCCAGTAGAGCCCGACAGAGCCCGACAGGGCCCGACAGAGCCCGACAGAGCCCGACAGGGCCCAGTAGAGCCCGACAGAGCCCGACAGAGCCCGACAGAGCCCGAGAGAGCCCGACAGGGCCCGACAGAGCCCGACAGAGCCCGACAGGGCCCGACAGAGCCCGACAGGGCCCGACAGGGCCCGACAGAGCCCGACAGAGCCCGACAGGGCCCAGTAGAGCCCGACAGAGCCCGACAGAGCCCGACAGAGCCCGACAGGGCCCGACAGAGCCCGACAGAGCCCGACAGGGCCCAGTAGAGCCCGACAGAGCCCGACAGAGCCCGACAGAGCCCAACAGAGCCCGACAGAGCCCAGTAGAGCCCGACAGAGCCCGACAGAGCCCGACAGAGCCCGATAGGGCCCGACAGAGCCCGACAGGGCCCGACAGGACCCGACAGGGCCCGACAGAGCCCGACAGAGCCCGACAGGGCCCAGTAGAGCCCGACAGAGCCCGACAGAGCCCAGTAGAGCCCGACAGAGCCCGACAGAGCCCGACAGAGCCCGACAGAACCCGACAGAGCCCGACAGAGACCAATTGAGCCCGACAGAGCCCGACAGAGCCCGACAGAGCCCGACAGGGCCCGACAGGGCCCAGTAGAGCCCGACAGAGCCCGACAGAGCCCGACAGAGCCCGACAGAACCCGACAGAACCCGACAGAACCCGACAGGGCCCAGTAGAGCCCGACAGAGCCCGACAGAGCCCAACAGAGCCCGACAGGGCCCGACAGAGCCCGACAGGGCCCAGTAGAGCCCAGTAGAGCCCGACAGAGCCCGACAGGGCCCGACAGAGCCCGACAGAGCCCGACAGAGCCCGACAGGGCCCGACAGAACCCGACAGGGCCCAGTAGAACCCGACAGAGCCCGACAGAGCCCGACAGGGCCCGACAGAGCCCGACAGGGCCCGACAGAGCCCGACAGAGCCCGACAGGGCCCAGTAGAGCCCAGTAGAGCCCGACAGAGCCCGACAGGGCCCGACAGAGCCCGACAGAGCCCGACAGAGCCCGACAGGGCCCGACAGAGCCTGACAGAGCGTGACAGGGCCCAGTAGAGCCCGACAGAGGCCGACAGAGCCCGACAGAGCCCGACAGAGCCCGACAGGCCCCGACAGAGCCCGACAGAGCCCGACAGGGCCCGACAGAGCCCGACAGAGACCGACAGGGCCCGACAGAGCCCGACAGGGCCCGACAGGGCCCAATAGAGCCCGACAGAGCCCGACAGAGCCCGACAGGGCCCGACAGGGCCCGACAGGGCCCAACAGAGCCCGACAGGGCCCGACAGGGCCCGACAGAGCCCAGTAGAGCCCGACAGGGCCCGACAGGGCCCGACAGAGCCCGACAGGGCCCGACAGGGCCCAGTAGAGCCCGACAGAGCCCGACAGAGCCCGACAGAGCCCGACAGGGCCCGACAGAGCCCGACAGGGCCCGACAGGGCCCGACAGAGCCCGACAGAGCCCGACAGGGCCCAGTAGAGCCCGACAGAGCCCGACAGAGCCCGACAGAGCCCAACAGAGCCCGACAGAGCCCAGTAGAGCCCGACAGAGCCCGACAGAGCCCGACAGAGCCCGACAGAGCCCGACAGGGCCCGACAGAGCCCGACAGGGCCCGACAGGGCCCGACAGAGCCCGACAGAGCCCGACAGGGCCCAGTAGAGCCCGACAGAGCCCGACAGAGCCCGACAGGGCCCGACAGAGCCCGACAGAGCCCGACAGAGCCCGACAGAGCCCGACAGGGCCCGACAGGGCCCAGTAAAGCCCGACAGAGCCTGACAGAGCCCGACAGGGCCCGACAGGGCCCGAGAGGGCCCGAGAGAGCCCAGTAGAGCCCGACAGAGCCCGACAGAGCCCGACAGAGCCCGACAGAACCCGACAGAGGCCGACAGAGCCCAGTAGAGCCCGACAGAGCCCGACAGAGCCGAACAGAGCCCGACAGGGCCCGACAGGGCCCGACAGGGCCCAGTAGAGCCCGACAGAGCCCGACAGAGCCCGACAGAGCCCGACAGAGCCCGAGAGGGCCCGACAGGGCCCAGTAGAGCCCGACAGAGCCCGACAGAGCCCGACAGAGCCCGACAGGGCTCGACAGGGCCCGACAGTGCCCGACAGAGACCAATTGAGCCCGACAGAGCCCGACAGAGCCCGACAGAGCCCGACAGGGCCCGACAGGGCCCAGTAGAGCCCGACAGAGCCCGACAGAGCCCGACAGGGCCCGACAGAGCCTGACAGAGCCCGACAGGGCCCAGTAGAGCCCGACAGAGCCCGACAGGGCCCGACAGGCCCCGACAGAGCCCGACAGAGCCCGACAGGGCCCGACAGAGCCCGACAGGGCCCGACAGGGCCCGACAGGGCTCGACAGGGCCCGACAGAGCCCAGTAGAGCCCGACAGAGCCCGACAGAGCCCGACAGAGCCCGACAGGGCCCGACAGAGCCCAGTAGAGCCCGACAGAGCCCGACAGAGCCCGACAGAGCCCGACAGGGCCCGACAGGTCCCGACAGGGCCCGACAGAGCCCGACAGGGCCCGACAGAGCCCGACAGAGCCCGACAGAACCCGTCAGAGCCCGACAGAGCCCGACAGAGCCCGACAGGGCCCAGTAGAGCCCGACAGAGCCCGACAGAGCCCGACAGAGCCCGACAGAGCCCGACAGAGCCCGACATGGCCCGACAGAGCCCGACATGGCCCGACAGAGCCCGACAGAGCCCGACAGGGCCCGACAGGGCCCGACAGGGCCCAGTAGAGCCCGACAGAGCCCGACAGGGCCCGACAGAGCCCGACAGAGCCCGACAGGGCCCAGTAGAGCCCGACAGAGCCCGACAGAGCCCGACAGGGCCCGACAGAACCCGACAGAGCCCGACAGAGCCCGACAGGGCCCGACAGGGCCCAGTAGAGCCCGGCAGAGCCTGACAGAGCCCGACAGAGCCCAGTAGAGCCCGACAGAGCCCGACAGGGCCCGACAGAGCCCGAGAGAGCCCGACAGGGCCCGACAGAGCCCGACAGAGGCCGACAGGGCCCGACAGGGCCCGACAGAGCCCGACAGGGCCCGACAGAGCCCGACAGAGCCCGACAGAGCCCGACAGGGCCCGACAGAGCCCGACAGAGCCCGACAGGGCCCAGTAGAGCCCGACAGAGCCCGACAGAGCCCGACAGAGCCCGACAGAGCCCAGTAGATCCCGACAGAGCCCGACAGAGCCCGACAGAGCCCGACAGGGCCCGACAGAGCCCGACAGGGCCCGACAGGGCCCGACAGAGCCCGACAGAGCCCGACAGGGCCCAGTAGAGCCCGACAGAGCCTGACAGAGCCCGACAGAGCCCGACAGGGCCCGACAGAGCCCGACAGAGCCCGACAGGGCCCAGTAGAGCCCGACAGAGCCCGACAGAGCCCGACAGAGCCCAACAGAGCCCGACAGAGCCCAGTAGAGCCCGACAGAGCCCGACAGAGCCCGACAGAGCCCGACAGGGCCCGACAGGGCCCGACAGAGCCCGACAGGGCCCGACAGGGCCCGACAGGGCCCGACAGAGCCCGACAGAGCCCGACAGGGCCCAGTAGAGCCCGACAGAGCCCGACAGGGCCCAGTAGAGCCCGACAGAGCCCGACAGAGCCCGACAGAGCCCGACAGGGCCCGACAGGGCCCAACAGGGCCCAGTAGAGCCCGACAGAGCCTGACAGAGCCCGACAGGGCCCGACAGGGCCCGAGAGGGCCCGAGAGAGCCCAGTAGAGCCCGACAGAGCCCGACAGAGCCCGACAGAGCCCGACAGAACCCGACAGAGGCCGACAGAGCCCAGTAGAGCCCGACAGAGCCCGACAGAGCCCGACAGAGCCCGACAGGGCCCGACAGGGCCCGACAGGGCCCAGTAGAGCCCGACAGAGCCCGACAGAGCCCGACAGAGCCCGACAGAGCCCGAGAGGGCTCGACAGGGCCCAGTAGAGCCCGACAGAGCCCGACAGAACCCGACAGAGCCCGACAGAGCCCGACAGGGCCCGACAGGGCCCGACAGGGCCCAGTGGAGCCCGACAGAGCCCGACAGAGCCCAGTAGAGCCCGACAGAGCCCGACAGAGCCCGACAGAGCCCGACAGAGCCCGACAGAGCCCGACAGAACCCGACAGAGCCCGACAGAGACCAATTGAGCCCGACAGAGCCCGACAGAGCCCGACAGAGCCCGACAGGGCCCGACAGGGCCCAGTAGAGCCCAACAGAGCCCGACAGAGCCCGACAGAGCCCGACAGAACCCGACAGGGCCCAGTAGAGCCCGACAGAGCCCGACAGAGCCCGACAGAGCCCGACAGGGCCCGACAGAGCCCGACAGAGCCCGACAGTGCCCGACAGGCCCCGACAGAGCCCAGTAGAGCCCGACAGAGCCCGACAGAGCCCGACAGAGCCCGACAGAGCCCGACAGGGCCCAGTAGAGCCCAGTAGAGCCCGACAGAGCCCGACAGGGCCCGACAGAGCCCGACAGAGCCCGACAGAGCCCGACAGGGCCCGACAGAGCCCGACAGGGCCCGACAGAGCCTGACAGAGCCCGACAGGGCCCAGTAGAGCCCGACAGAGCCCGACAGAGCCCGACAGGCCCCGACAGAGCCCGACAGAGCCCGACAGGGCCCGACAGAGCCCGACAGAGCCCGACAGGGCCCGACAGAGCCCGACAGAGCCCGACAGGGCCCGACAGAGCCCGACAGAGCCCGACAGGGCCCAACAGAGCCCGACAGGGCCCGACAGGGCCCAGTAGAGCCCGACAGAGCCCGACAGAGCCCGACAGAGCCCGACAGGGCCCGACAGAGCCCAGTAGAGCCCGACAGAGCCCGACAGAGCCCGACAGAGCCCGACAGGGCCCGACAGAGCCCGACAGAGCCCGACAGGGCCCGACAGGGTCCGACAGGGCCCAGTAGAGCCCGACAGAGCCCGACAGAGCCCGACAGAACCCGTCAGAGCCCGACAGAGCCCGACAGAGCCCGACAGAGCCCGACAGGGCCCAGTAGAGCCCGACAGAGCCCGACAGAGCCCGACAGAGACCGACAGGGCCCGACAGAGCCCGACAGAGCCCGACAGAGCCCGACAGGGCCCGACAGAGCCCGACAGAGCCCGACAGAGCCCGACAGAGCCCGACAGAGCCCGACATGGCCCGACAGAGCCCGACAGAGCCCGACAGAGCCCGACAGGGCCCGACAGGGCCCAGTAGAGCCCGACAGAGCCCGACAGAGCCCGACAGAACCCGACAGGGCCCAGTAGAGCCCGACAGAGCCCGACAGAGCCCGACAGAGCCCGACAGGGCCCGACAGAGCCCGACAGAGCCCGACAGAGCCCGACAGAGCCCGACAGGGCCCGACAGAGCCCTACAGAGCCCGACAGAGCCCGACAGGGCCCGACAGGGCCCAGTAGAGCCCGACAGAGCCCGACAGAGCCCGACAGAACCCGACAGGGCCCAGTAGAGCCCGACAGAGCCCGACAGAGCCCGACAGAGCCCGACAGGGCCCGACAGAGCCCGACAGAGCCCGACAGGGCCCGACAGAGCCCGACAGAGCCCGACAGAGCCCGACAGGGCCCGACAGAGCCCGACAGAACCCGACAGGGCCCAGTAGAGCCCGACAGAGCCCGACAGAGCCCGACAGAGCCCGACAGAGCCCGACAGGGCCCGACAGAGCCCGACAGAGCCCGACAAAGCCCGACAGGGCCCGACAGGGCCCAGTAGAGCCCGACAGAGCCCGACAGGGCCCGACAGAGCCCGACAGAGCCCGACAGAGCCCGACAGAGCCCGACAGAGCCCGACAGAGCCCGACAGGGCCCAGTAGAGCCCGACAGAGCCCGACAGAGCCCGACAGAGCCCGAGAGAGCCCGACAGGGCCCGACAGGGCCCGACAGAGCCCGACAGGGCCCGACAGGTCCCGACAGAGCCCGACAGGGCCCGACAGAGCCCGACAGAGCCCGACAGAGCCCGACAGGGCCCGACAGAGCCCGACAGAGCCCGACAGGGCCCAGTAGAGCCCGACAGAGCCCGACAGAGCCCAGTAGATCCCGACAGAGCCCGACAGAGCCCGACAGAGCCCGACAGGGCCCGACAGAGCCCGACAGGGCCCGACAGGGCCCGACAGAGCCCGACAGAGCCCGACAGAGCCCGACAGGGGCCAGTAGAGCCCGACAGAGCCCGACAGAGCCCGACAGGGCCCGACAGGGCCCGACAGAGCCCGACTGGGCCCGACAGGGCCCGACAGAGCCCGACAGAGCCCGACAGAGCCCGACAGGGCCCGACAGGGCCCGAGAGGGCCCGAGAGAGCCCAGTAGAGCCCGACAGAGCCCGACAGAGCCCGACAGAGCCCGACAGAACCCGACAGAGGCCGACAGAGCCCAGTAGAGCCCGACAGAGCCCGACAGAGCCGAACAGAGCCCGACAGGGCCCGACAGGGCCCGACAGGGCCCAGTAGAGCCCGACAGAGCCCGACAGAGCCCGACAGAGCCCGACAGAGCCCGAGAGGGCCCGACAGGGCCCAGTAGAGCCCGACAGAGCCCGACAGAGCCCGACAGAGCCCGACAGGGCCCGACAGAGCCTGACAGAGCGTGACAGGGCCCAGTAGAGCCCGACAGAGGCCGACAGAGCCCGACAGAGCCCGACAGAGCCCGACAGGGCCCGACAGGTCCCGACAGGGCCCGACAGGGCCCGACAGGGCCCGACAGGGCCCGACAGAGCCCGACAGAACCCGTCAGAGCCCGACAGAGCCCGACAGAGCCCGACAGGGCCCAGTAGAGCCCGACAGAGCCCGACAGGGCCCGACAGGGCCCGACAGAGCCCGACAGAGCCCGACAGGGCCCAGTAGAGCCCGACAGAGCCCGACAGAGCCCGACAGGGCCCGACAGAGCCCGACAGAGCCCGACAGAGCCCGACAGAGCCCGACAGGGCCCGACAGGGCCCAGTAGAGCCCGACAGAGCCTGACAGAGCCCGACAGGGCCCGACAGGGCCCGAGAGGGCCCGAGAGAGCCCAGTAGAGCCCGACAGAGCCCGACAGAGCCCGACAGAGCCCGACAGAACCCGACAGAGGCCGACAGAGCCCAGTAGAGCCCGACAGAGCCCGACAGAGCCGAACAGAGCCCGACAGGGCCCGACAGGGCCCGACAGGGCCCAGTAGAGCCCGACAGAGCCCGACAGAGCCCGACAGAGCCCGACAGAGCCCGAGAGGGCCCGACAGGGCCCAGTAGAGCCCGACAGAGCCCGACAGAGCCCGACAGAGCCCGACAGGGCCCGACAGGGCCCAGTAGAGCCCGACAGAGCCCGACAGAGCCCGACAGGGCCCGACAGGGCCCGACAGAGCCCGACAGGGCCCGACAGGGCCCAGTAGAGCCCGACAGAGCCCGACAGAGCCCGACAGGGCCCGACAGAGCCTGACAGAGCCCGACAGGGCCCAGTAGAGCCCGACAGAGCCCGACAGAGCCCGACAGGCCCCGACAGAGCCCGACAGAGCCCGACAGGGCCCGACAGAGCCCGACAGGGCCCGACAGGGCCCGACAGGGCTCGACAGGGCCCGACAGAGCCCAGTAGAGCCCGACAGAGCCCGACAGAGCCCGACAGAGCCCGACAGGGCCCGACAGAGCCCAGTAGAGCCCGACAGAGCCCGACAGAGCCCGACAGAGCCCGACAGGGCCCGACAGGTCCCGACAGGGCCCGACAGAGCCCGACAGGGCCCGACAGAGCCCGACAGAGCCCGACAGAACCCGTCAGAGCCCGACAGAGCCCGACAGAGCCCGACAGGGCCCAGTAGAGCCCGACAGAGCCCGACAGAGCCCGACAGAGCCCGACAGAGCCCGACATGGCCCGACAGAGCCCGACATGGCCCGACAGAGCCCGACAGAGCCCGACAGGGCCCGACATGGCCCGACAGAGCCCGACAGAGCCCGACAGGGCCCGACAGGGCCCGACAGGGCCCAGTAGAGCCCGACAGAGCCCGACAGGGCCCGACAGAGCCCGACAGAGCCCGACAGGGCCCAGTAGAGCCCGACAGAGCCCGACAGAGCCGGACAGAGCCCGACAGGGCCCGACAGAACCCGACAGAGCCCGACAGAGCCCGACAGGGCCCGACAGGGCCCAGTAGAGCCCGGCAGAGCCCGACAGAGCCCGACAGAGCCCAGTAGAGCCCGACAGAGCCCGACAGGGCCCGACAGAGCCCGAGAGAGCCCGACAGGGCCCGACAGAGCCCGACAGAGGCCGACAGGGCCCGACAGGGCCCGACAGAGCCCGACAGGGCCCGACAGGGCCCGACAGAGCCCGACAGAGCCCGACAGGGCCCGACAGAGCCCGACAGAGCCCGACAGGGCCCAGTAGAGCCCGACAGAGCCCGACAGAGCCCGACAGAGCCCGACAGAGCCCAGTAGATCCCGACAGAGCCCGACAGAGCCCGACAGAGCCCGACAGGGCCCGACAGAGCCCGACAGGGCCCGACAGGGCCCGACAGAGCCCGACAGAGCCCGACAGAGCCCGACAGGGCCCGACAGAGCCCGACAGAGCCCGACAGGGCCCAGTAGAGCCCGACAGAGCCCGACAGAGCCCGACAGAGCCCAACAGAGCCCGACAGAGCCCAGTAGAGCCCGACAGAGCCCGACAGAGCCCGACAGAGCCCGACAGGGCCCGACAGGGCCCGACAGAGCCCGACAGGGCCCGACAGGGCCCGACAGAGCCCGACAGAGCCCGACAGGGCCCAGTAGAGCCCGACAGAGCCCGACAGGGCCCAGTAGAGCCCGACAGAGCCCGACAGAGCCCGACAGAGCCCGACAGGGCCCGACAGGGCCCAACAGGGCCCAGTAGAGCCCGACAGAGCCTGACAGAGCCCGACAGGGCCCGACAGGGCCCGAGAGGGCCCGAGAGAGCCCAGTAGAGCCCGACAGAGCCCGACAGAGCCCGACAGAGCCCGACAGAACCCGACAGAGGCCGACAGAGCCCAGTAGAGCCCGACAGAGCCCGACAGAGCCCGACAGAGCCCGACAGGGCCCGACAGGGCCCGACAGGGCCCAGTAGAGCCCGACAGAGCCCGACAGAGCCCGACAGAGCCCGACAGAGCCCGAGAGGGCTCGACAGGGCCCAGTAGAGCCCGACAGAGCCCGACAGAACCCGACAGAGCCCGACAGAGCCCGACAGGGCCCGACAGGGCCCGACAGGGCCCAGTGGAGCCCGACAGAGCCCGACAGAGCCCAGTAGAGCCCGACAGAGCCCGACAGAGCCCGACAGAGCCCGACAGAGCCCGACAGAACCCGACAGAGCCCGACAGAGCCCGACAGAGCCCGACAGAGCCCGACAGAGCCCGACAGGGCCCGACAGGGCCCAGTAGAGCCCAACAGAGCCCGACAGAGCCCGACAGAGCCCGACAGAACCCGACAGGGCCCAGTAGAGCCCGACAGAGCCCGACAGAGCCCGACAGAGCCCGACAGGGCCCGACAGGGCCCGACAGAGCCCGACAGTGCCCGACAGGCCCCGACAGAGCCCAGTAGAGCCCGACAGAGCCCGACAGAGCCCGACAGAGCCCGACAGAGCCCGACAGGGCCCAGTAGAGCCCAGTAGAGCCCGACAGAGCCCGACAGGGCCCGACAGAGCCCGACAGAGCCCGACAGAGCCCGACAGGGCCCGACAGAGCCCGACAGGGCCCGACAGAGCCTGACAGAGCCCGACAGGGCCCAGTAGAGCCCGACAGAGCCCGACAGAGCCCGACAGGCCCCGACAGAGCCCGACAGAGCCCGACAGGGCCCGACAGAGCCCGACAGAGCCCGACAGGGCCCGACAGAGCCCGACAGAGCCCGACAGGGCCCGACAGAGCCCGACAGGGCCCGACAGGGCCCAGTAGAGCCCGACAGAGCCCGACAGAGCCCGACAGAGCCCGACAGGGCCCGACAGAGCCCAGTAGAGCCCGACAGAGCCCGACAGAGCCCGACAGAGCCCGACAGGGCCCGACAGAGCCCGACAGAGCCCGACAGGGCCCGACAGGGTCCGACAGGGCCCAGTAGAGCCCGACAGAGCCCGACAGAGCCCGACAGAACCCGTCAGAGCCCGACAGAGCCCGACAGAGCCCGACAGAGCCCGACAGGGCCCAGTAGAGCCCGACAGAGCCCGACAGAGCCCGACAGAGACCGACAGGGCCCGACAGAGCCCGACAGAGCCCGACAGAGCCCGACAGGGCCCGACAGAGCCCGACAGGGCCCGACAGAGCCCGACAGAGCCCGACAGAGCCCGACATGGCCCGACAGAGCCCGACAGAGCCCGACAGAGCCCGACAGGGCCCGACAGGGCCCAGTAGAGCCCGACAGAGCCCGACAGAGCCCGACAGAACCCGACAGGGCCCAGTAGAGCCCGACAGAGCCCGACAGAGCCCGACAGAGCCCGACAGGGCCCGACAGAGCCCGACAGAGCCCGACAGAGCCCGACAGGGCCCGACAGAGCCCGACAGAACCCGACAGGGCCCAGTAGAGCCCGACAGAGCCCGACAGAGCCCGACAGAGCCCGACAGGGCCCGACAGGGCCCGACAGAGCCCGACAGAGCCCGACAAAGCCCGACAGGGCCCGACAGGGCCCAGTAGAGCCCGACAGAGCCCGACAGGGCCCGACAGAGCCCGACAGAGCCCGACAGAGCCCGACAGAGCCCGACAGGGCCCAGTAGAGCCCGACAGAGCCCGACAGAGCCCGACAGAGCCCGACAGAGCCCGAGAGAGCCCGACAGGGCCCGACAGAGCCCGACAGGGCCCGACAGGGCCCGACAGGTCCCGACAGAGCCCGACAGGGCCCGACAGGGCCCGACAGAGCCCGACAGAGCCCGACAGGGCCCGACAGAGCCCGACAGAGCCCGACAGGGCCCAGTAGAGCCCGACAGAGCCCGACAGAGCCCAGTAGATCCCGACAGAGCCCGACAGAGCCCGACAGAGCCCGACAGGGCCCGACAGAGCCCGACAGGGCCCGACAGGGCCCGACAGAGCCCGACAGAGCCCGACAGAGCCCGACAGGGCCCAGTAGAGCCCGACAGAGCCCGACAGAGCCCGACAGGGCCCGACAGGGCCCGACAGAGCCCGACTGGGCCCGACAGGGCCCGACAGAGCCCGACAGAGCCCGACAGAGCCCGACAGGGCCCAGTAGAGCCCGACAGAGCCCGACAGAGCCCGACAGGGCCCGACAGAGCCCGACAGGGCCCGACAGGGCCCGACAGAGCCCGACAGAGACCAATTGAGCCCGACAGAGCCCGACAGAGCCCGACAGGGCCCGACAGGGCCCGACAGGGCCCAGTAGAGCCCGACAGAGCCCGACAGAGCCCGACAGAGCCCGACAGAGCCCGACAGGGCCTAGTAGAGCCCGACAGAGCCCGACAGAGCCCAACAGAGCCCGACAGGGCCCGACAGAGCCCGACAGGGCCCAGTAGAGCCCAGTAGAGCCCGACAGAGCCCGACAGGGCCCGACAGAGCCCGACAGAGCCCGACAGAGCCCGACAGAGCCCGACAGGGCCCGACAGAACCCGACAGGGCCCAGTAGAACCCGACAGAGCCCGACAGAGCCCGACAGGGCCCGACAGAGCCCGACAGAGCCCGACAGGGCCCAGTAGAGCCCAGTAGAGCCCGACAGAGCCCGCCAGGGCCCGACAGAGCCCGACAGAGCCCGACAGAGCCCGACAGGGCCCGACAGAGCCTGACAGAGCCTGACAGGGCCCAGTAGAGCCCAACAGAGCCCGACAGAGCCCGACAGAGCCCGACAGAGCCCGACAGGGCCCGACAGAGCCCGACAGAGCCCGACAGGGCCCGACAGAGCCTGACAGGGCCCGACAGGGCCCAGTAGAGCCCGACAGAGCCCGACAGAGCCCGACAGGGCCCGACAGGGCCCGACAGGGCCCGACAGAGCCCGACAGAGCCCGACAGGGCCCGACAGGGCCCGACAGAGCCCAGTAGAGCCCGACAGGGCCCGACAGGGCCCGACAGGGCCCAGTAGAGCCCGACAGAGCCCGACAGAGCCCGACAGAGCCCGACAGAGCCCGACAGAGCCCGACAGGGCCCGACAGGGCCCGACAGGGCCCAGTAGAGCCCGACAGGGCCCAGTAGAGCCCGACAGAGCCCGACAGAGCCCGACAGAGCCCAACAGAGCCCGACAGAGCCCGACAGAGCCCGACAGAGCCCGACAGGGCCCGACAGAGCCCGACAGGGCCCGACAGGGCCCGACAGAGCCCGACAGAGCCCGACAGGGCCCAGTAGAGCCCGACAGAGCCCGACAGAGCCCGACAGGGCCCGACAGGGCCCGACAGAGCCCGACAGAGCCCGACAGAGCCCGACAGGGCCCGACAGGGCCCAGTAGAGCCCGACAGGGCCCAGTAGAGCCCGACAGAGCCTGACAGAGCCCGACAGGGCCCGACAGGGCCCGAGAGGGCCCGAGAGAGCCCAGTAGAGCCCGACAGAGCCCGACAGAGCCCGACAGAGCCCGACAGAACCCGACAGAGGCCGACAGAGCCCAGTAGAGCCCGACAGAGCCCGACAGAGCCCGACAGAGCCCGACAGGGCCCGACAGGGCCCGACAGGGCCCAGTAGAGCCCGACAGAGCCCGACAGAACCCGACAGAGCCCGACAGAGCCCGAGAGGGCTCGACAGGGCCCAGTAGAGCCCGACAGAGCCCGACAGAGCCCGACAGAGCCCGACAGAACCCGACAGAGCCCGACAGGGCTCGACAGGGCCCGACAGTGCCCGACAGAGACCAACTGAGCCCGACAGAGCCCGACAGAGCCCGACAGAGCCCGACAGGGCCCGACAGGGCCCAGTAGAGCCCGACAGAGCCCGACAGAGCCCGACAGAGCCCGACAGGGCCCGACAGGGCCCAGTAGAGCCCGACAGAGCCCGACAGAGCCCGACAGAGCCCGAAAGGGCCCGACAGAGCCCGACAGAGCCCGACAGTGCCCGACAGGCCCCGACAGAGCCCAGTAGAGCCCGACAGAGCCCGACAGAGCCCGACAGAGCCCGACAGAGCCCGACAGGGCCCAGTAGAGCCCAGTAGAGCCCGACAGAGCCCGACAGGGCCCGACAGAGCCCGACAGAGCCCGACAGAGCCCGACAGGGCCCGACAGAGCCTGACAGAGCCCGACAGGGCCCAGTAGAGCCCGACAGAGCCCGACAGAGCCCGACAGGCCCCGACAGAGCCCGACAGTGCCCGACAGGGCCCGACAGAGCCCGACAGGGCCCGACAGGGCCCGACAGGGCCCGACAGAGCCCAGTAGAGCCCGACAGAGCCCGACAGAGCCCGACAGAGCCCGACAGGGCCCGACAGGGCCCAGTAGAGCCCGACAGAGCCCGACAGAGCCCGACAGAGCCCGACAGGGCCCGACAGAGCCCGACAGGGCCCGACAGGGCCCAGTAGAGCCCGACAGAGCCCGACAGAGCCCGACAGAACCCGTCAGAGCCCGACAGAGCCCGACAGAGCCCGACAGGGCCCAGTAGAGCCCGACAGAGCCCGACAGAGCCCGACAGAGACCGACAGGGCCCGACAGAGCCCGACAGAGCCCGACAGGGCCCGACAGGGCCCGACAGGGCCCAGTAGAGCCCGACAGAGCCCGACAGGGCCAGACAGAGCCCGACAGAGCCCGACAGAGCCCGACATGGCCCGACAGAGCCCGACAGAGCCCGACAGAGCCCGACAGGGCCCGACAGGGCCCAGTAGAGCCCGACAGAGCCCGACAGAGCCCGACAGAACCCGACAGGGCCCAGTAGAGCCCGACAGAGCCCGACAGAGCCCGACAGGGCCCGACAGAGCCCGACAGAGCCCGACAGGGCCCAGTAGAGCCCGACAGAGCCCGACAGAGCCCGACAGAGCCCGACAGGGCCCGACAGAGCCCGACAGAGCCCAACAGAGCCCGACAGGGCCCGACAGGGCCCAGTAGAGCCCGACAGAGCCCGACAGAGCCCGACAGAGCCCGACAGGGCCCAGTAGAGCCCGACAGAGCCCGACAGAGCCCGACAGAGCCCGAGAGAGCCCGACAGGGCCCGAGAGAGCCCGACAGAGGCCGACAGGGCCCGACAGAGCCCAGTAGATCCCGACAGAGCCCGACAGAGCCCGACAGAGCCCGACAGGGCCCGACAGAGCCCGACAGGGCCCGACAGGGCCCGACAGAGCCCGACAGAGCCCGACAGGGCCCAGTAGAGCCCGACAGAGCCCGACAGAGCCCGACAGAGCCCAACAGAGCCCGACAGAGCCCAGTAGAGCCCGACAGAGCCCGACAGAGCCCGACAGAGCCCGACAGGGCCCGACAGAGCCCGACAGGGCCCGACAGGGCCCGACAGGGCCCGACAGAGCCCGACAGGGCCCAGTAGAGCCCGACAGAGCCCGACAGAGCCCGACAGGGCCCGACAGGGCCCGACAGAGCCCGACAGAGCCCGACAGAGCCCGACAGGGCCCAGTAGAGCCCGACAGAGCCTGACAGAGCCCGACAGGGCCCGACAGGGCCCGAGAGGGCCCGAGAGAGCCCAGTAGAGCCCGACAGAGCCCGACAGAGCCCGACAGAGCCCGACAGAACCCGACAGAACCCGACAGAGGCCGACAGAGCCCAGTAGAGCCCGACAGAGCCCGACAGAGCCCGACAGAGCCCGACAGGGCCCGACAGGGCCCGACAGGGCCCAGTAGAGCCCGACAGAGCCCGACAGAACCCGACAGAGCCCGACAGAGCCCGAGAGGGCTCGACAGGGCCCAGTAGAGCCCGACAGAGCCCGACAGAGCCCGACAGAGCCCGACAGAACCCGACAGAGCCCGACAGAGCCCGACAGGGCTCGACAGGGCCCGACAGTGCCCGACAGAGACCAATTGAGCCCGACAGAGCCCGACAGAGCCCGACAGAGCCCGACAGGGCCCGACAGGGCCCAGTAGAGCCCGACAGAGCCCGACAGAGCCCGACAGAGCCCGACAGAACCCGACAGGGCCCAGTAGAGCCCGACAGAGCCCGAGAGAGCCCGACAGAGCCCGAAAGGGCCCGACAGAGCCCGACAGAGCCCGACAGTGCCCGACAGGCCCCGACAGAGCCCAGTAGAGCCCGACAGAGCCCGACAGAGCCCGACAGAGCCCGACAGGGCCCAGTAGAGCCCAGTAGAGCCCGACAGAGCCCGACAGGGCCCGACAGAGCCCGACAGAGCCCGACAGAGCCCGACAGGGCCCGACAGAGCCTGACAGAGCCCGACAGGGCCCAGTAGAGCCCGACAGAGCCCGACAGAGCCTGAAAGGCCCCGACAGAGCCCGACAGTGCCCGACAGGGCCCGACAGAGCCCGACAGGGCCCGACAGGGCCCGACAGAGCCCGACAGAGCCCAGTAGAGCCCGACAGAGCCCGACAGAGCCCGACAGAGCCCGACAGGGCCCGACAGGGCCCAGTAGAGCCCGACAGAGCCCGACAGAGCCCGACAGAGCCCGACAGGGCCCGACAGAGCCCGACAGGGCCCGACAGGGCCCAGTAGAGCCCGACAGAGCCCGACAGAGCCCGACAGAACCCGTCAGAGCCCGACAGAGCCCGACAGAGCCCGACAGGGCCCAGTAGAGCCCGACAGAGCCCGACAGAGCCCGACAGAGACCGACAGGGCCCGACAGAGCCCGACAGAGCCCGACAGAGCCCGACAGAGCCCGACAGGGCCCGACAGGGCCCAGTAGAGCCCGACAGAGCCCGACAGGGCCAGACAGAGCCCGACAGAGCCCGACAGAGCCCGACATGGCCCGACAGAGCCCGACAGAGCCCGACAGAGCCCGACAGGGCCCGACAGGGCCCAGTAGAGCCCGACAGAGCCCGACAGAGCCCGACAGAACCCGACAGGGCCCAGTAGAGCCCGACAGAGCCCGACAGAGCCCGACAGGGCCCGACAGAGCCCGACAGAGCCCGACAGGGCCCAGTAGAGCCCGACAGAGCCCGACAGAGCCCGACAGAGCCCGACAGGGCCCGACAGAGCCCGACAGGGCCCGACAGAGCCCGACAGAGCCCAACAGAGCCCGACAGGGCCCGACAGGGCCCAGTAGAGCCCGACAGAGCCCGACAGAGCCCGACAGAGCCCGACAGGGCCCAGTAGAGCCCGACAGAGCCCGACAGAGCCCGACAGAGCCCGAGAGAGCCCGACAGGGCCCGAGAGAGCCCGACAGAGGCCGACAGGGCCCGACAGAGCCCAGTAGATCCCGACAGAGCCCGACAGAGCCCGACAGAGCCCGACAGGGCCCGACAGAGCCCGACAGGGCCCGACAGGGCCCGACAGAGCCCGACAGAGCCCGACAGGGCCCAGTAGAGCCCGACAGAGCCCGACAGAGCCCGACAGAGCCCGACAGGGCCCGACAGAGCCCGACAGAGCCCGACAGGGCCCAGTAGAGCCCGACAGAGCCCGACAGAGCCCGACAGAGCCCAACAGAGCCCGACAGAGCCCAGTAGAGCCCAACAGAGCCCGACAGAGCCCGACAGAGCCCGACAGGGCCCGACAGAGCCCGACAGGGCCCGACAGGGCCCGACAGAGCCCGACAGAGCCCGACAGAGCCCGACAGGGCCCAGTAGAGCCCGACAGAGCCCGACAGAGCCCGACAGGGCCCGACAGGGCCCGACAGAGCCCGACAGAGCCCGACAGAGCCCGACAGGGCCCAGTAGAGCCCGACAGAGCCCGACAGAGCCCGACAGAGCCCAACAGAGCCCGACAGAGCCCAGTAGAGCCCGACAGAGCCCGACAGAGCCCGACAGAGCCCGACAGGGCCCGACAGGGCCCGACAGGGCCCGACAGGGCCCGACAGAGCCCGACAGGGCCCAGTAGAGCCCGACAGAGCCCGACAGAGCCCAGTAGAGCCCGACAGAGCCCGACAGAGCCCGACAGAGCCCGACAGAACCCGACAGAGCCCGACAGAGACCAATTGAGCCCGACAGAGCCCGACAGAGCCCGACAGAGCCCGACAGGGCCCGACAGGGCCCAGTAGAGCCCGACAGAGCCCGACAGTGCCCGACAGAGCCCGACAGAACCCGACAGGGCCCAGTAGAGCCCGACAGAGCCCGACAGAGCCCAACAGAGCCCGACAGGGCCCGACAGAGCCCGACAGGGCCCAGTAGAGCCCAGTAGAGCCCGACAGAGCCCGACAGGGCCCGACAGAGCCCGACAGAGCCCGACAGAGCCCGACAGGGCCCGACAGAACCCGACAGGGCCCAGTAGAACCCGACAGAGCCCGACAGAGCCCGACAGGGCCCGACAGAGCCCGACAGAGCCCGACAGGGCCCAGTAGAGCCCAGTAGAGCCCGACAGAGCCCGACAGGGCCCGACAGAGCCCGACAGAGCCCGACAGAGCCCGACAGGGCCCGACAGAGCCTGACAGAGCCTGACAGGGCCCAGTAGAGCCCAACAGAGCCCGACAGAGCCCGACAGGGCCCGACAGAGCCCGACAGAGCCCGACAGGGCCCGACAGAGCCCGACAGGGCCCGACAGGGCCCAGTAGAGCCCGACAGAGCCCGACAGAGCCCGACAGGGCCCGACAGGGCCCGACAGGGCCCGACAGAGCCCGACAGGGCCCGACAGGGCCCGACAGAGCCCAGTAGAGCCCGACAGGGCCCGACAGGGCCCGACAGAGCCCGACAGGGCCCGACAGGGCCCAGTAGAGCCCGACAGAGCCCGACAGAGCCCGACAGAGCCCGACAGGGCCCGACAGAGCCCGACAGGGCCCGACAGGGCCCGACAGAGCCCGACAGAGCCCGACAGGGCCCAGTAGAGCCCGACAGAGCCCGACAGAGCCCGACAGGGCCCAACAGAGCCCGACAGAGCCCAGTAGAGCCCGACAGAGCCCGACAGAGCCCGACAGAGCCCGACAGGGCCCGACAGAGCCCGACAGGGCCCGACAGGGGCCGACAGAGCCCGACAGAGCCCGACAGGGCCCAGTAGAGCCCGACAGAGCCCGACAGAGCCCGACAGGGCCCGACAGGGCCCGACAGAGCCCGACAGAGCCCGACAGAGCCCGACAGGGCCCGACAGGGCCCAGTAGAGCCCGACAGAGCCTGACAGAGCCCGACAGGGCCCGAGAGAGCCCAGTAGAGCCCGACAGAGCCCGACAGAGCCCGACAGAGCCCGACAGAGCCCGACAGAGCCCGACAGAGCCCAGTAGAGCCCGACAGAGCCCGACAGAGCCCGACAGAGCCCGACAGGGCCCGACAGGGCCCGATAGGGCCCAGTAGAGCCCGACAGAGCCCGACAGAGCCCGACAGAGCCCGAGAGGGCCCGACAGGGCCCAGTAGAGCCCGACAGAGCCCGACAGAGCCCGACAGAACCCGACAGAGCCCGACAGAGCCCGACAGGGCTCGACAGGGCCCGACAGTGCCCGACAGAGACCAATTGAGCCCGACAGAGCCCGACAGAGCCCGACAGAGCCCGACAGGGCCCGACAGAGCCCGACATGGCCCGACAGAGCCCGACAGAGCCCGACAGAGCCCGACAGGGCCCGACAGGGCCCAGTAGAGCCCGACAGAGCCCGACAGAGCCCGACAGAGCCCGACAGGGCCCAGTAGAGCCCGACAGAGCCCGACAGAGCACGACAGGGCCCGACAGAGCCCGACAGAGCCCGACAGGGCCCAGTAGAGCCCGACAGAGCCCGACAGAGCCCGACAGAGCCCGACAGAGCCCGACATGGCCCGACAGAGCCCGACAGGGCCCAGTAGAGCCCGACAGAGGCCGACAGGGCCCGACAGGGCCCGACAGAGCCTGACAGAGCCCGACAGGGCCCGAGAGAGCCCAGTAGAGCCCGACAGAGCCCGACAGAGCCCGACAGAGCCCGACAGAACCCGACAGAGGCCGACAGAGCCCAGTAGAGCCCGACAGAGCCCGACAGAGCCCGACAGAGCCCGACAGGGCCCGACAGGGCCCGATAGGGCCCAGTAGAGCCCGACAGAGCCCGACAGAGCCCGACAGAGCCCGAGAGGGCCCGACAGGGCCCAGTAGAGCCCAACAGAGCCCGACAGAGCCCGACAGAACCCGACAGAGCCCGACAGAGCCCGACAGGGCTCGACAGGGCCCGACAGTGCCCGACAGAGCCCGACAGGGCCCGACAGGGCCCGACAGGGCCCGACAGGGCCCGACAGAGCCCAGTAGAGCCCGACAGGGCCCGACAGGGCCCGACAGAGCCCGACAGGGCCCGACAGGGCCCAGTAGAGCCCGACAGAGCCCGACAGAGCCCGACAGAGCCCGACAGGGCCCGACAGAGCCCGACAGGGCCCGACAGGGCCCGACAGAGCCCGACAGAGCCCGACAGGGCCCGACAGAGCCCGACATGGCCCGACAGAGCCCGACAGAGCCCGACAGAGCCCGACAGGGCCCGACAGGGCCCAGTAGAGCCCGACAGAGCCCGACAGAGCCCGACAGAACCCGACAGGGCCCAGTAGAGCCCGACAGAGCCCGACAGAGCCCGACAGGGCCCGACAGGGCCCGACAGAGCCCGACAGGGCCCAGTAGAGCCCGACAGAGCCCGACAGAGCCCGACAGAGCCCGACAGAGCCCGACATGGCCCGACAGAGCCCGACAGGGCCCAGTAGAGCCCGACAGAGCCCGACAGAGCCCGACAGAGCCCAACAGAGCCCGACAGAGCCCAGTAGAGCCCGACAGAGCCCGACAGAGCCCGACAGAACCCGACAGGGCCCGACAGAGCCCGACAGGGCCCGACAGAGCCCGACAGAGCCCGACAGAGCCCGACAGGGCCCAGTAGAGCCCGACAGAGCCCGACAGAGCCCGACAGGGCCCGACAGGGCCCGACAGAGCCCGACAGAGCCCGACAGAGCCCGAAAGAGCCCGACAGGGCGCAGTAGAGCCCGACAGAGCCCGACAGAGCCCAGTAGAGCCCGACAGAGCCCGACAGAGCCCGACAGAGCCCGACAGAGCCCGACAGAGACCAATTGAGCCCGACAGAGCCCGACAGAGCCCGACAGAGCCCGACAGAGCCCGACAGGGCCCAGTAGAGCCCGACAGAGCCCGACAGAGCCCGACAGAGCCCGACAGAGCCCGACAGAACCCGACAGGGCCCAGTAGAGCCCGACAGAGCCCGACAGAGCCCAACAGAGCCCGACAGAGCCCGACAGAGCCCGACAGAGCCCGACAGAGCCCGACAGGGCCCAGTAGAGCCCAGTAGAGCCCGACAGAGCCCGACAGGGCACGACAGAGCCCGACAGAGCCCGACAGAGCCCGACAGAGCCCGACAGGGCCCGACAGAACCCGACAGGGCCCAGTAGAACCCGACAGAGCCCGACAGAGCCCGACAGGGCCCGACAGAGCCCGACAGAGCCCGACAGGGCCCAGTAGAGCCCAGTAGAGCCCGACAGAGCCCGACAGGGCCCGACAGAGCCCGACAGAGCCAGACAGAGCCCGACAGGGCCCGACAGAGCCTGACAGAGCCTGACAGGGCCCAGTAGAGCCCGACAGAGCCCGACAGAGCCCGACAGGGCCCGACAGAGCCCGACAGAGCCCGACAGGGCCCGACAGAGCCCGACAGAGCCCGACAGGGCCCAGTAGAGCCCGACAGAGCCCGACAGAGCCCGACAGGGCCCGACAGGGCCCGACAGGGCCCGACAGAGCCCAGTAGAGCCCGACAGGGCCCGACAGGGCCCGACAGAGCCCGACAGGGCCCGACAGGGCCCAGTAGAGCCCGACAGAGCCCGACAGAGCCCGACAGAGCCCGACAGAGCCCGACAGGGCCCGACAGAGCCCGACAGGGCCCGACAGGGCCCGACAGAGCCCGACAGAGCCCGACAGGGCCCAGTAGAGCCCGACAGAGCCCGACAGAGCCCGACAGAGCCCAACAGAGCCCAACAGAGCCCAACAGAGCCCGACAGAGCCCGACAGAGCCCAGTAGAGCCCGACAGAGCCCGACAGAGCCCGACAGAGCCCGACAGGGCCCGACAGGGCCCGACAGGGCCCGACAGGGCCCGACAGAGCCCGACAGGGCCCAGTAGAGCCCGACAGAGCCCGACAGAGCCCGACAGGGCCCGACAGGGCCCGACAGAGCCCGACAGAGCCCGACAGGGCCCGACAGGGCCCGACAGGGCCCAGTAGAGCCCGACAGAGCCTGACAGAGCCCGACAGGGCCCGAGAGAGCCCAGTAGAGCCCGACAGAGCCCGACAGAGCCCGACAGAGCCCGACAGAACCCGACAGAGGCCGACAGAGCCCAGTAGAGCCCGACAGAGCCCGACAGAGCCCGACAGAGCCCGACAGGGCCCGACAGGGCCCAGTAGAGCCCGACAGAGCCCGACAGAGCCCGACAGAACCCGACAGAGCCCGACAGAGCCCGACAGGGCTCGACAGGGCCCGACAGTGCCCGACAGAGACCAATTGAGCCCGACAGAGCCCGACAGAGCCCGACAGAGCCCGACAGGGCCCGACAGAGCCCGACATGGCCCGACATGGCCCGACAGAGCCCGACAGAGCCCGACAGGGCCCGACAGGGCCCAGTAGAGCCCGACAGAGCCCGACAGAGCCCGACAGAACCCGACAGGGCCCAGTAGAGCCCGACAGAGCCCGACAGAGCCCGACAGGGCCCGACAGAGCCCGACAGAGCCCGACAGGGCCCAGTAGAGCCCGACAGAGCCCGACAGAGCCCGACAGAGCCCGACAGAGCCCGACATGGCCCGACAGAGCCCGACAGAGCCCGACAGAGCCCGACAGGGCCCGACAGGGCCCAGTAGAGCCCGACAGAGCCCGACAGAGCCCGACAGAACCCGACAGGGCCCAGTAGAGCCCGACAGAGCCCGACAGAGCCCGACAGGGCCCGACAGAGCCCGACAGAGCCCGACAGGGCCCAGTAGAGCCCGACAGAGCCCGACAGAGCCCGACAGAGCCCGACAGGGCCCGACAGAGCCCGACAGAGCCCGACAGAGCCCGACAGGGCCCGACAGGGCCCAGTAGAGCCCGACAGAGCCCGACAGAGCCCGACAGAGCCCGACAGAGCCCGACAGGGCCCAGTAGAGCCCGACAGAGCCCGACAGAGCCCGACAGAGCCCGAGAGAGCCCGACAGGGCCCGAGAGAGCCCGACAGAGGCCGACAGGGCCCGACAGGGCCCAGTAGAGCCCGACAGAGCCCGACAGAGCCCGACAGAGCCCGACAGAGCCCGACAGGGCCCAGTAGAGCCCGACAGAGCCCGACAGAGCCCGACAGAGCCCGACAGGGCCCGACAGAGCCCGACAGGGCCCGACAGGGCCCAGTAGAGCCCGACAGAGCCCGACAGAGCCCGACAGAGCCCAACAGAGCCCGACAGAGCCCAGTAGAGCCCGACAGAGCCCGACAGAGCCCGACAGAGCCCGACAGGGCCCGACAGGGCCCGACAGGGCCCGACAGAGCCCGACAGGGCCCGACAGGGCCCGACAGAGCCCAGTAGAGCCCGACAGGGCCCGACAGGGCCCGACAGAGCCCGACAGGGCCCGACAGGGCCCAGTAGAGCCCGACAGAGCCCGACAGAGCCCGACAGAGCCCGACAGGGCCCGACAGAGCCCGACAGGGCCCGACAGGGCCCGACAGAGCCCGACAGAGCCCGACAGGGCCCAGTAGAGCCCGACAGAGCCCGACAGAGCCCGACAGAGCCCGACAGAGCCCAACAGAGCCCAGTAGAGCCCGACAGAGCCCGACAGAGCCCGACAGAGCCCGACAGGGCCCGACAGAGCCCGACAGGGCCCGACAGGGCCCGACAGAGCCCGACAGAGCCCGACAGGGCCCAGTAGAGCCCGACAGAGCCCGACAGAGCCCGACAGGGCCCGACAGGGCCCGACAGAGCCCGACAGAGCCCGACAGAGCCCGACAGGGCCCGACAGGGCCCAGTAGAGCCCGACAGAGCCTGACAGAGCCCGACAGGGCCCGAGAGAGCCCAGTAGAGCCCGACATAGCCCGACAGAGCCCGACAGAGCCCGACAGAACCCGACAGAGGCCGACAGAGCCCAGTAGAGCCCGACAGAGCCCGACAGAGCCCGACAGAGCCCGACAGGGCCCGACAGGGCCCGATAGGGCCCAGTAGAGCCCGACAGAGCCCGACAGAGCCCGACAGAGCCCGACAGAGCCCGAGAGGGCCCGACAGGGCCCAGTAGAGCCCGACAGAGCCCGACAGAGCCCGACAGAACCCGACAGAGCCCGACAGAGCCCGACAGGGCTCGACAGGGCCCGACAGTGCCCGACAGAGACCAATTGAGCCCGACAGAGCCCGACAGAGCCCGACAGAGCCCGACAGGGCCCGACAGAGCCCGACATGGCCCGACAGAGCCCGACAGAGCCCGACAGAGCCCGACAGGGCCCGACAGCGCCCAGTAGAGCCCGACAGAGCCCGACAGAGCCCGACAGAACCCGACAGGGCCCAGTAGTGCCCGACAGAGCCCGACAGAGCCCGACAGGGCCCGACAGAGCCCGACAGAGCCCGACAGGGCCCAGTAGAGCCCGACAGAGCCCGACAGAGCCCGACAGAGCCCGACAGAGCCCGACATGGCCCGACAGAGCCCGACAGGGCCCAGTAGAGCCCGACAGAGGCCGACAGGGCCCGACAGGGCCCGACAGAGCCTGACAGAGCCCGACAGGGCCCGAGAGAGCCCAGTAGAGCCCGACAGAGCCCGACAGAGCCCGACAGAGCCCGACAGAACCCGACAGAGGCCGACAGAGCCCAGTAGAGCCCGACAGAGCCCGACAGAGCCCGACAGAGCCCGACAGGGCCCGACAGGGCCCGATAGGGCCCAGTAGAGCCCGACAGAGCCCGACAGAGCCCGACAGAGCCCGACAGAGCCCGAGAGGGCCCGACAGGGCCCAGTAGAGCCCGACAGAGCCCGACAGAGCCCGACAGAACCCGACAGAGCCCGACAGAGCCCGACAGGGCTCGACAGGGCCCGACAGTGCCCGACAGAGCCCGACAGGGCCCGTCAGGGCCCGACAGGGCCCGACAGGGCCCGACAGAGCCCAGTAGAGCCCGACAGGGCCCGACAGGGCCCGACAGAGCCCAGTAGAGCCCGACAGGGCCCGACAGGGCCCGACAGAGCCCGAAAGGGCCCGACAGGGCCCAGTAGAGCCCGACAGAGCCCGACAGAGCCCGACAGAGCCCGACAGGGCCCGACAGAGCCCGACAGGGCCCGACAGGGCCCGACAGAGCCCGACAGAGCCCGACAGGGCCCGACAGAGCCCGACATGGCCCGACAGAGCCCGACAGAGCCCGACAGAGCCCGACAGGGCCCGACAGGGCCCAGTAGAGCCCGACAGAGCCCGACAGAGCCCGACAGAACCCGACAGGGCCCAGTAGAGCCCGACAGAGCCCGACAGAGCCCGACAGGGCCCGACAGGGCCCGACAGAGCCCGACAGGGCCCAGTAGAGCCCGACAGAGCCCGACAGAGCCCGACAGAGCCCGACAGAGCCCGACATGGCCCGACAGAGCCCGACAGGGCCCAGTAGAGCCCGACAGAGCCCGACAGAGCCCGACAGAGCCCAGTAGATCCCGACAGAGCCCGACAGAGCCCGACAGAGCCCGACAGGGCCCGACAGAGCCCGACAGGGCCCGACAGGGCCCGACAGAGCCCGACAGAGCCCGACAGGGCCCAGTAGAGCCCGACAGAGCCCGACAGAGCCCGACAGAGCCCGACAGGGCCCGACAGAGCCCGACAGAGCCCGACAGGGCCCAGTAGAGCCCGACAGAGCCCGACAGAGCCCGACAGAGCCCAACAGAGCCCGACAGAGCCCAGTAGAGCCCGACAGAGCCCGACAGAGCCCGACAGAGCCCGACAGGGCCCGACAGAGCCCGACAGGGCCCGACAGAGCCCGACAGGGCCCGACAGAACCCGACAGAGCCCGACAGAGCCCGACAGAGCCCGACAGGGCCCAGTAGAGCCCGACAGGGCCCGACAGAGCCCGACAGAGCCCGACAGGGCCCGACAGGGCCCGACAGGGCCCGACAGAGCCCGACAGAGCCCGACAGAGCCCGACAGGGCCCGACAGGGCCCGACAGGGCCCGACAGGGCCCAGTAGAGCCCGACAGAGCCCGACAGAGCCCGACAGAGCCCAACAGAGCCCGACAGAGCCCAGTAGAGCCCGACAGAGCCCGACAGAGCCCGACAGAGCCCGACAGGGCCCGACAGGGCCCGACAGGGCCCGACAGAGCCCGAAAGAGCCCGACAGGGCGCAGTAGAGCCCGACAGAGCCCGACAGAGCCCAGTAGAGCCCGACAGAGCCCGACAGAGCCCGACAGAGCCCGACAGAGCCCGACAGAGCCCGACAGAGCCCGACAGAGCCCGACAGAGACCAATTGAGCCCGACAGAGCCCGACAGAGCCCGACAGAGCCCGACAGGGCCCGACAGGGCCCAGTAGAGCCCGACAGAGCCCGACAGAGCCCGACAGAGCCCGACAGAACCCGACAGGGCCCAGTAGAGCCCGACAGAGCCCGACAGAGCCCAACAGAGCCCGACAGAGCCCGACAGAGCCCGACAGAGCCCGACAGGGCCCAGTAGAGCCCAGTAGAGCCCGACAGAGCCCGACAGGGCACGACAGAGCCCGACAGAGCCCGACAGAGCCCGACAGAGCCCGACAGGGCCCGACAGAACCCGACAGGGCCCAGTAGAACCCGACAGAGCCCGACAGAGCCCGACAGGGCCCGACAGAGCCCGACAGAGCCCGACAGGGCCCAGTAGAGCCCAGTAGAGCCCGACAGAGCCCGACAGGGCCCGACAGAGCCCGACAGAGCCAGACAGAGCCCGACAGGGCCCGACAGAGCCTGACAGAGCCTGACAGGGCCCAGTAGAGCCCGACAGAGCCCGACAGAGCCCGACAGGGCCCGACAGAGCCCGACAGAGCCCGACAGGGCTCGACAGAGCCCGACAGGGCCCGACAGGGCCCAGTAGAGCCCGACAGAGCCCGACAGAGCCCGACAGGGCCCGACAGGGCCCGACAGGGCCCGACAGGGCCCAGTAGAGCCCGACAGGGCCCGACAGGGCCCGACAGGGCCCAGTAGAGCCCGACAGAGCCCGACAGAGCCCGACAGAGCCCGACAGGGCCCGACAGAGCCCGACAGGGCCCGACAGGGCCCGACAGAGCCCGACAGAGCCCGACAGGGCCCAGTAGAGCCCGACAGAGCCCGACAGAGCCCGACAGAGCCCAACAGAGCCCGACAGAGCCCAGTAGAGCCCGACAGAGCCCGACAGAGCCCGACAGAGCCCGACAGGGCCCGACAGGGCCCGACAGGGCCCGACAGGGCCCGACAGAGCCCGACAGGGCCCAGTAGAGCCCGACAGAGCCCGACAGAGCCCGACAGGGCCCGACAGGGCCCGACAGAGCCCGACAGAGCCCGACAGGGCCCGACAGGGCCCGACAGGGCCCAGTAGAGCCCGACAGAGCCTGACAGAGCCCGACAGGGCCCGACAGGGCCCGAGAGGGCCCGAGAGAGCCCAGTAGAGCCCGACAGAGCCCGACAGAGCCCGACAGAGCCCGACAGAACCCGACAGAGGCCGACAGAGCCCAGTAGAGCCCGACAGAGCCCGACAGAGCCCGACAGAGCCCGACAGAGCCCGACAGGGCCCGACAGGGCCCAGTAGAGCCCGACAGAGCCCGACAGAGCCCGACAGAACCCGACAGAGCCCGACAGAGCCCGACAGGGCTCGACAGGGCCCGACAGTGCCCGACAGAGACCAATTGAGCCCGACAGAGCCCGACAGAGCCCGACAGAGCCCGACAGGGCCCGACAGAGCCCGACATGGCCCGACATGGCCCGACAGAGCCCGACAGAGCCCGACAGGGCCCGACAGGGCCCAGTAGAGCCCGACAGAGCCCAACAGAGCCCGACAGAACCCGACAGGGCCCAGTAGAGCCCGACAGAGCCCGACAGAGCCCGACAGGGCCCGACAGAGCCCGACAGAGCCCGACAGGGCCCAGTAGAGCCCGACAGAGCCCGACAGAGCCCGACAGAGCCCGACATGGCCCGACAGAGCCCGACAGAGCCCGACAGAGCCCGACAGGGCCCGACAGGGCCCAGTAGAGCCCGACAGAGCCCGACAGAGCCCGACAGAACCCGACAGGGCCCAGTAGAGCCCGACAGAGCCCGACAGAGCCCGACAGGGCCCGACAGAGCCCGACAGAGCCCGACAGAGCCCGACAGAGCCCGACAGGGCCCAGTAGAGCCCGACAGAGCCCGACAGAGCCCGACAGAGCCCGAGAGAGCCCGACAGGGCCCGAGAGAGCCCGACAGAGGCCGACAGGGCCCGACAGGGCCCAGTAGAGCCCGACAGAGCCCGACAGAGCCCGACAGAGCCCGACAGAGCCCGACAGGGCCCAGTAGAGCCCGACAGAGCCCGACAGAGCCCGACAGGGCCCGACAGGGCCCGACAGAGCCCGACAGGGCCCAGTAGAGCCCGACAGAGCCCGACAGAGCCCGACAGAGCCCAACAGAGCCCGACAGAGCCCAGTAGAGCCCGACAGAGCCCGACAGAGCCCGACAGAGCCCGACAGGGCCCGACAGGGCCCGACAGGGCCCGACAGAGCCCGACAGGGCCCAGTAGAGCCCGACAGAGCCCGACAGAGCCCGACAGGGCCTGACAGGGCCCGACAGAGCCCGACAGAGCCCGACAGGGCCCGACAGGGCCCAGTAGAGCCCGACAGAGCCTGACAGAGCCCGACAGGGCCCGACAGGGCCCGAGAGAGCCCAGTAGAGCCCGACAGAGCCCGACAGAGCCCGACAGAGGCCGACAGAGCCCAGTAGAGCCCGACAGAGCCCGACAGAGCCCGACAGAGCCCGACAGGGCCCAGTAGAGCCCGACAGAGCCCGACAGAGCCCGACAGAGCCCGAGAGAGCCCGACAGGGCCCGAGAGAGCCCGACAGAGGCCGACAGGGCCCGACAGGGCCCGACAGAGCCCGACAGGGCCCGACAGAGCCCGACAGAGCCCGACAGAGCCCGACAGGGCCCGACAGAGCCCGACAGGGCCCAGTAGAGCCCGACAGAGCCCGACAGAGCCCGACAGAGCCCGACAGAGCCCAGTAGATCCCGACAGAGCCCGACAGAGCCCGACAGAGCCCGACAGGGCCCGACAGAGCCCGACAGGGCCCGACAGGGCCCGACAGAGCCCGACAGGGCCCGACAGAGCCCGACAGAGCCCGACAGGGCCCAGTAGAGCCCGACAGAGCCCGACAGAGCCCGACAGGGCCCGACAGAGCCCGACAGGGCCCGACAGAGCCCGACAGAGCCCGACAGAGCCCGACAGAACCCGACAGGGCCCAGTAGAGCCCGACAGAGCCCGACAGAGCCCAACAGAGCCCGACAGGGCCCGACAGAGCCCGACAGGGCCCAGTAGAGCCCAGTAGAGCCCGACAGAGCCCGACAGGGCCCGACAGAGCCCGACAGAGCCCGACAGAGCCCGACAGGGCCCGACAGAACCCGACAGGGCCCAGTAGAACCCGACAGAGCCCGACAGAGCCCGACAGGGCCCGACAGGGCCCGACAGAGCCCGACAGGGCCCAGTAGAGCCCAGTAGAGCCCGACAGAGCCCGACAGGGCCCGACAGGGCCCGACAGAGCCCGACAGAGCCCGACAGGGCCCGACAGAGCCCGACAGAGCCTGACAGGGCCCAGTAGAGCCCAACAGAGCCCGACAGAGCCCGACAGGGCCCGACAGAGCCCGACAGAGCCCGACAGGGCCCGACAGAGCCCGACAGGGCCCGACAGGGCCCAGTAGAGCCCGACAGAGCCCGACAGAGCCCGACAGGGCCCGACAGGGCCCGACAGGGCCCGACAGAGCCCGACAGGGCCCGACAGGGCCCGACAGAGCCCAGTAGAGCCCGACAGGGCCCGACAGGGCCCGACAGAGCACGACAGGGCCCGACAGGGCCCAGTAGAGCCCGACAGAGCCCGACAGAGCCCGACAGAGCCCGACAGGGCCCGACAGGGCCCGACAGTGCCCGACAGAGCCCGACAGGGCCCGACAGGGCCCGACAGAGCCCGACAGGGCCCAGTAGAGCCCGACAGAGCCCGACAGAGCCCGACAGAGCCCAACAGAGCCCGACAGAGCCCAGTAGAGCCCGACAGAGCCCGACAGAGCCCGACAGAGCCCGACAGAGCCCGACAGGGCCCGACAGAGCCCGACAGGGCCCGACAGGGCCCGACAGAGCCCGACAGAGCCCGACAGGGCCCAGTAGAGCCCGACAGAGCCCGAAAGAGCCCGACAGGGCCCGACAGGGCCCGACAGAGCCCGACAGAGCCCGACAGAGCCCGACAGGGCCCAGTAGAGCCCGACAGAGCCTGACAGAGCCCGACAGGGCCCGAGAGAGCCCAGTAGAGCCCGACAGAGCCCGACAGAGCCCGACAGAGCCCGACAGAACCCGACAGAGGCCGACAGGGCCCAGTAGAGCCCGACAGAGCCCGACAGAGCCCGACAGAGCCCGACAGGGCCCGACAGGGCCCGATAGGGCCCAGTAGAGCCCGACAGAGCCCGACAGAGCCCGACAGAGCCCGACAGAGCCCGAGAGGGCCCGACAGGGCCCAGTAGAGCCCGACAGAGCCCGACAGAGCCCGACAGAACCCGACAGAGCCCGACAGAGCCCGACAGGGCTCGACAGGGCCCGACAGTGCCCGACAGAGACCAATTGAGCCCGACAGAGCCCGACAGAGCCCGACAGAGCCCGACAGGGCCCGACAGAGCCCGACATGGCCCGACAGAGCCCGACAGAGCCCGACAGAGCCCGACAGGGCCCGACAGGGCCCAGTAGAGCCCGACAGAGCCCGACAGAGCCCGACAGAGCCCGACAGGGCCCAGTAGAGCCCGACAGAGCCCGACAGAGCCCGACAGGGCCCGACAGGGCCCAGTAGAGCCCGACAGAGCCCGACAGAGCCCGACAGAGCCCGACAGAGCCCGACATGGCCCGACAGAGCCCGACAGGGCCCAGTAGAGCCCGACAGAGGCCGACAGGGCCCGACAGGGCCCGACAGAGCCTGACAGAGCCCGACAGGGCCCGAGAGAGCCCAGTAGAGCCCGACAGAGCCCGACAGAGCCCGACAGAGCCCGACAGAACCCGACAGAGGCCGACAGAGCCCAGTAGAGCCCGACAGAGCCCGACAGAGCCCGACAGAGCCCGACAGGGCCCGACAGGGCCCGACAGGGCCCGATAGGGCCCAGTAGAGCCCGACAGAGCCCGACAGAGCCCGACAGAGCCCGACAGAGCCCGAGAGGGCCCGACAGGGCCCAGTAGAGCCCGACAGAGCCCGACAGAGCCCGACAGAACCCGACAGAGCCCGACAGAGCCCGACAGGGCTCGACAGGGCCCGACAGTGCCCGACAGAGACCAATTGAGCCCGACAGAGCCCGACAGAGCCCGACAGAGCCCGACAGGGCCCGACAGAGCCCGACATGGCCCGACAGAGCCCGACAGAGCCCGACAGAGCCCGACAGGGCCCGACAGGGCCCAGTAGAGCCCGACAGAGCCCGACAGAGCCCGACAGAACCCGACAGGGCCCAGTAGAGCCCGACAGAGCCCGACAGAGCCCGACAGGGCCCGACAGAGCCCGACAGAGCCCGACAGGGCCCAGTAGAGCCCGACAGAGCCCGACAGAGCCCGACAGAGCCCGACAGAGCCCGACATGGCCCGACAGAGCCCGACAGGGCCCAGTAGAGCCCGACAGAGGCCGACAGGGCCCGACAGGGCCCGACAGAGCCCGACAGGGCCCGACAGAGCCCGACAGAGCCCGACAGATCCCGACAGGGCCCGACAGAGCCCGACAGAGCCCGACAGAGCCCGACAGAGCCCGACAGAGCCCGACAGAGCCCGACAGAGCCCGACAGAGCCCGACAGGGCCCGACAGGGCCCGACAGAGCCCGACAGAGCCCGACAGGGCCCAGTAGAGCCCGACAGAGCCCGACAGAGCCCGACAGAGCCCGACAGGGCCCGACAGAGCCCGACAGAGCCCGACAGGGCCCAGTAGAGTCCGACAGAGCCCGACAGAGCCCGACAGAGCCCAACAGAGCCCGACAGAGCCCAGTAGAGCCCGACAGAGCCCGACAGAGCCCGACAGAGCCCGACAGGGCCCGACAGAGCCCGACAGGGCCCGACAGAGCCCGACAGAGCCCGACAGAGCCCGACAGGGCCCAGTAGAGCCCGACAGAGCCCGACAGAGCCCGACAGGGCCCGACAGGGCCCGACAGAGCCCGACAGAGCCCGACAGAGCCCGACAGGGCCCGACAGGGCCCGACAGGGCCCAGTAGAGCCCGACAGAGCCCGACAGAGCCCGACAGAGCCCAACAGAGCCCGACAGAGCCCGACAGAGCCCAGTAGAGCCCGACAGAGCCCGACAGAGCCCGACAGAGCCCGACAGAGCCCGACAGGGCCCGACAGGGCCCGACAGAGCCCGACAGAGCCCGACAGGGCCCAGTAGAGCCCGACAGAGCCCGACAGAGCCCAGTAGAGCCCGACAGAGCCCGACAGAGCCCGACAGAACCCGACAGAGCCCGACAGAGACCAATTGAGCCCGACAGAGCCCGACAGAGCCCGACAGAGCCCGACAGGGCCCGACAGGGCCCAGTAGAGCCCGACAGAGCCCGACAGAGCCCGACAGAGCCCGACAGAACCCGACAGGGCCCAGTAGAGCCCGACAGAGCCCGACAGAGCCCAACAGAGCCCGACAGGGCCCGACAGAGCCCGACAGGGCCCAGTAGAGCCCAGTAGAGCCCGACAGGGCCCGACAGAGCCCGACAGAGCCCGACAGAGCCCGACAGAGCCCGACAGAGCCCGACAGAGCCCGACAGGGCCCAGTAGAACCCGACAGAGCCCGACAGAGCCCGACAGGGCCCGACAGAGCCCGACAGAGCCCGACAGGGCCCAGTAGAGCCCAGTAGAGCCCGACAGAGCCCGACAGGGCCCGACAGAGCCCGACAGAGCCAGACAGAGCCCGACAGGGCCCGACAGAGCCTGACAGAGCCTGACAGGGCCCAGTAGAGCCCGACAGAGCCCGACAGAGCCCGACAGGGCCCGACAGAGCCCGACAGAGCCCGACAGGGCCCGACAGGGCCCAGTAGAGCCCGACAGAGCCCGACAGAGCCCGACAGGGCCCGACAGGGCCCGACAGGGCCCGACAGGGCCCGACAGAGCCCAGTAGAGCCCGACAGGGCCCGACAGGGCCCGACAGAGCCCGACAGGGCCCGACAGGGCCCAGTAGAGCCCGACAGAGCCCGACAGAGCCCGACAGAGCCCGACAGGGCCCGACAGAGCCCGACAGGGCCCGACAGGGCCCGACAGAGCCCGACAGAGACCGACAGGGCCCAGTAGAGCCCGACAGAGCCCGACAGAGCCCGACAGAGCCCAACAGAGCCCGACAGAGCCCAGTAGAGCCCGACAGAGCCCGACAGAGCCCGACAGAGCCCGACAGGGCCCGACAGAGCCCGACAGGGCCCGACAGGGCCCGACAGAGCCCGACAGAGCCCGACAGGGCCCAGTAGAGCCCGACAGAGCCCGACAGAGCCCGACAGGGCCCGACAGGGCCCGACAGAGCCCGACAGAGCCCGACAGGGCCCGACAGGGCCCGACAGGGCCCAGTAGAGCCCGACAGAGCCTGACAGAGCCCGACAGGGCCCGACAGGGCCCGAGAGGGCCCGAGAGAGCCCAGTAGAGCCCGACAGAGCCCGACAGAGCCCGACAGAGCCCGACAGAACCCGACAGAGGCCGACAGAGCCCAGTAGAGCCCGACAGAGCCCGACAGAGCCCGACAGAGCCCGACAGGGCCCGACAGGGCCCAGTAGAGCCCGACAGAGCCCGACAGAGCCCGACAGAACCCGACAGAGCCCGACAGAGCCCGACAGGGCTCGACAGGGCCCGACAGTGCCCGACAGAGACCAATTGAGCCCGACAGAGCCCGACAGAGCCCGACAGAGCCCGACAGGGCCCGACAGAGCCCGACATGGCCCGACATGGCCCGACAGAGCCCGACAGAGCCCGACAGGGCCCGACAGGGCCCAGTAGAGCCCGACAGAGCCCGACAGAGCCCGACAGAACCCGACAGGGCCCAGTAGAGCCCGACAGAGCCCGACAGAGCCCGACAGGGCCCGACAGAGCCCGACAGAGCCCGACAGGGCCCAGTAGAGCCCGACAGAGCCCGACAGAGCCCGACAGAGCCCGACAGAGCCCGACATGGCCCGACAGAGCCCGACAGAGCCCGACAGAGCCCGACAGGGCCCGACAGGGCCCAGTAGAGCCCGACAGAGCCCGACAGAGCCCGACAGAACCCGACAGGGCCCAGTAGAGCCCGACAGAGCCCGACAGAGCCCGACAGGGCCCGACAGAGCCCGACAGAGCCCGACAGGGCCCAGTAGAGCCCGACAGAGCCCGACAGAGCCCGACAGAGCCCGACAGAGCCCGACAGGGCCCGACAGAGCCCGACAGAGCCCGACAGAGCCCGACAGGGCCCGACAGGGCCCAGTAGAGCCCGACAGAGCCCGACAGAGCCCGACAGAGCCCGACAGAGCCCGACAGGGCCCAGTAGAGCCCGACAGAGCCCGACAGAGCCCGACAGAGCCCGACAGAGCCCGACAGGGCCCGACAGAGCCCGACAGAGCCCGACAGAGGCCGACAGGGCCCGACAGGGCCCAGTAGAGCCCGACAGAGCCCGACAGAGCCCGACAGAGCCCGACAGAGCCCGACAGGGCCCAGTAGAGCCCGACAGAGCCCGACAGAGCCCGACAGAGCCCGACAGGGCCCGACAGAGCCCGACAGAGCCCGACAGGGCCCAGTAGAGCCCGACAGAGCCCGACAGAGCCCGACAGAGCCCAACAGAGCCCGACAGAGCCCAGTAGAGCCCGACAGAGCCCGACAGAGCCCGACAGAGCCCGACAGGGCCCGACAGGGCCCGACAGGGCCCGACAGGGCCCAGTAGAGCCCGACAGAGCCCGACAGAGCCCGACAGGGCCTGACAGGGCCCGACAGAGCCCGACAGAGCCCGACAGAGCCCGACAGAGCCCGACAGGGCCCGACAGAGCCCGACAGAGCCCGACAGGGCCCAGTAGAGCCCGACAGAGCCCGACAGAGCCCGACAGAGCCCAACAGAGCCCGACAGAGCCCAGTAGAGCCCGACAGAGCCCGACAGAGCCCGACAGAGCCCGACAGGGCCCGACAGAGCCCGACAGGGCCCGACAGAGCCCGACAGAGCCCGACAGAGCCCGACAGGGCCCAGTAGAGCCCGACAGAGCCCGACAGAGCCCGACAGGGCCCGACAGGGCCCGACAGAGCCCGACAGAGCCCGACAGAGCCCGACAGGGCCCGACAGGGCCCGACAGGGCCCAGTAGAGCCCGACAGAGCCCGACAGAGCCCGACAGAGCCCAACAGAGCCCGACAGAGCCCGACAGAGCCCAGTAGAGCCCGACAGAGCCCGACAGAGCCCGACAGAGCCCGACAGAGCCCGACAGGGCCCGACAGGGCCCGACAGAGCCCGACAGAGCCCGACAGGGCCCAGTAGAGCCCGACAGAGCCCGACAGAGCCCAGTAGAGCCCGACAGAGCCCGACAGAGCCCGACAGAACCCGACAGAGCCCGACAGAGACCAATTGAGCCCGACAGAGCCCGACAGAGCCCGACAGAGCCCGACAGGGCCCGACAGGGCCCAGTAGAGCCCGACAGAGCCCGACAGAGCCCGACAGAGCCCGACAGAACCCGACAGGGCCCAGTAGAGCCCGACAGAGCCCGACAGAGCCCAACAGAGCCCGACAGGGCCCGACAGAGCCCGACAGGGCCCAGTAGAGCCCAGTAGAGCCCGACAGGGCCCGACAGAGCCCGACAGAGCCCGACAGAGCCCGACAGAGCCCGACAGAGCCCGACAGGGCCCAGTAGAACCCGACAGAGCCCGACAGAGCCCGACAGGGCCCGACAGAGCCCGACAGAGCCCGACAGGGCCCAGTAGAGCCCAGTAGAGCCCGACAGAGCCCGACAGGGCCCGACAGAGCCCGACAGAGCCAGACAGAGCCCGACAGGGCCCGACAGAGCCTGACAGAGCCTGACAGGGCCCAGTAGAGCCCGACAGAGCCCGACAGAGCCCGACAGGGCCCGACAGAGCCCGACAGAGCCCGACAGGGCCCGACAGGGCCCAGTAGAGCCCGACAGAGCCCGACAGAGCCCGACAGGGCCCGACAGGGCCCGACAGGGCCCGACAGGGCCCGACAGAGCCCAGTAGAGCCCGACAGGGCCCGACAGGGCCCGACAGAGCCCGACAGGGCCCGACAGGGCCCAGTAGAGCCCGACAGAGCCCGACAGAGCCCGACAGAGCCCGACAGGGCCCGACAGAGCCCGACAGGGCCCGACAGGGCCCGACAGAGCCCGACAGAGACCGACAGGGCCCAGTAGAGCCCGACAGAGCCCGACAGAGCCCGACAGAGCCCAACAGAGCCCGACAGAGCCCAGTAGAGCCCGACAGAGCCCGACAGAGCCCGACAGAGCCCGACAGGGCCCGACAGAGCCCGACAGGGCCCGACAGGGCCCGACAGAGCCCGACAGAGCCCGACAGGGCCCAGTAGAGCCCGACAGAGCCCGACAGAGCCCGACAGGGCCCGACAGGGCCCGACAGAGCCCGACAGAGCCCGACAGGGCCCGACAGGGCCCGACAGGGCCCAGTAGAGCCCGACAGAGCCTGACAGAGCCCGACAGGGCCCGACAGGGCCCGAGAGGGCCCGAGAGAGCCCAGTAGAGCCCGACAGAGCCCGACAGAGCCCGACAGAGCCCGACAGAACCCGACAGAGGCCGACAGAGCCCAGTAGAGCCCGACAGAGCCCGACAGAGCCCGACAGAGCCCGACAGGGCCCGACAGGGCCCAGTAGAGCCCGACAGAGCCCGACAGAGCCCGACAGAACCCGACAGAGCCCGACAGAGCCCGACAGGGCTCGACAGGGCCCGACAGTGCCCGACAGAGACCAATTGAGCCCGACAGAGCCCGACAGAGCCCGACAGAGCCCGACAGGGCCCGACAGGGCCCGACATGGCCCGACATGGCCCGACAGAGCCCGACAGAGCCCGACAGGGCCCGACAGGGCCCAGTAGAGCCCGACAGAGCCCGACAGAGCCCGACAGAACCCGACAGGGCCCAGTAGAGCCCGACAGAGCCCGACAGAGCCCGACAGGGCCCGACAGAGCCCGACAGAGCCCGACAGGGCCCAGTAGAGCCCGACAGAGCCCGACAGAGCCCGACAGAGCCCGACAGAGCCCGACATGGCCCGACAGAGCCCGACAGAGCCCGACAGAGCCCGACAGGGCCCGACAGGGCCCAGTAGAGCCCGACAGAGCCCGACAGAGCCCGACAGAACCCGACAGGGCCCAGTAGAGCCCGACAGAGCCCGACAGAGCCCGACAGGGCCCGACAGAGCCCGACAGAGCCCGACAGGGCCCAGTAGAGCCCGACAGAGCCCGACAGAGCCCGACAGAGCCCGACAGAGCCCGACAGGGCCCGACAGAGCCCGACAGAGCCCGACAGAGCCCGACAGGGCCCGACAGGGCCCAGTAGAGCCCGACAGAGCCCGACAGAGCCCGACAGAGCCCGACAGAGCCCGACAGAGCCCGACAGGGCCCAGTAGAGCCCGACAGAGCCCGACAGAGCCCGACAGAGCCCGAGAGAGCCCGACAGGGCCCGAGAGAGCCCGACAGAGGCCGACAGGGCCCGACAGGGCCCAGTAGAGCCCGACAGAGCCCGACAGAGCCCGACAGAGCCCGACAGGGCCCAGTAGAGCCCGACAGAGCCCGACAGAGCCCGACAGAGCCCGACAGGGCCCGACAGGGCCCGACAGAGCCCGACAGAGCCCGACAGGGCCCAGTAGAGCCCGACAGAGCCCGACAGAGCCCGACAGAGCCCAACAGAGCCCGACAGAGCCCAGTAGAGCCCGACAGAGCCCGACAGAGCCCGACAGAGCCCGACAGGGCCCGACAGGGCCCGACAGGGCCCGACAGGGCCCAGTAGAGCCCGACAGAGCCCGACAGAGCCCGACAGGGCCTGACAGGGCCCGACAGAGCCCGACAGAGCCCGACAGAGCCCGACAGGGCCCGACAGGGCCCGACAGGGCCCAGTAGAGCCCGACAGAGCCTGACAGAGCCCGACAGGGCCCGACAGGGCCCGAGAGGGCCCGAGAGAGCCCAGTAGAGCCCGACAGAGCCCGACAGAGCCCGACAGAGCCCGACAGAAACCGACAGAGGCCGACAGAGCCCAGTAGAACCCGACAGAGCCCGACAGAGCCCAACAGAGCCCGACAGGGCCCAGTAGAGCCCGACAGAGCCCGACAGAGCCCGACAGAGCCCGAGAGAGCCCGACAGGGCCCGAGAGAGCCCGACAGAGGCCGACAGGGCCCGACAGGGCCCGACAGAGCCCGACAGGGCCCGACAGAGCCCGACAGAGCCCGACAGAGCCCGACAGGGCCCGACAGAGCCCGACAGAGCCCGACAGGGCCCAGTAGAGCCCGACAGAGCCCGACAGAGCCCGACAGAGCCCGACAGAACCCGACAGGGCCCAGTAGAGCCCGACAGAGCCCGACAGAGCCCGACAGGGCCCGACAGAGCCCGACAGAGCCCGACAGGGCCCAGTAGAGCCCGACAGAGCCCGACAGAGCCCGACAGAGCCCGACAGAGCCCGACATGGCCCGACAGAGCCCGACAGGGCCCAGTAGAGCCCGACAGAGGCCGACAGGGCCCGACAGGGCCCGACAGAGCCCGACAGGGCCCGACAGAGCCCGACAGAGCCCGACAGATCCCGACAGGGCCCGACAGAGCCCGACAGAGCCCGACAGGGCCCAGTAGAGCCCGACAGAGCCCGACAGAGCCCGACAGAGCCCGACAGAGCCCGACAGAGCCCGACAGAGCCCGACAGAGCCCGACAGGGCCCGACAGGGCCCGACAGAGCCCGACAGAGCCCGACAGGGCCCAGTAGAGCCCGACAGAGCCCGACAGAGCCCGACAGAGCCCGACAGGGCCCGACAGGGCCCGACAGAGCCCGACAGAGCCCGACAGGGCCCAGTAGAGCCCGACAGAGCCCGACAGAGCCCGACAGAGCCCAACAGAGCCCGACAGAGCCCAGTAGAGCCCGACAGAGCCCGACAGAGCCCGACAGAGCCCGACAGGGCCCGACAGAGCCCGACAGGGCCCGACAGAGCCCGACAGAGCCCGACAGAGCCCGACAGGGCCCAGTAGAGCCCGACAGAGCCCGACAGAGCCCGACAGGGCCCGACAGGGCCCGACAGAGCCCGACAGAGCCCGACAGAGCCCGACAGGGCCCAGTAGAGCCCGACAGAGCCCGACAGAGCCCGACAGAGCCCAACAGAGCCCGACAGAGCCCGACAGAGCCCAGTAGAGCCCGACAGAGCCCGACAGAGCCCGACAGAGCCCGACAGAGCCCGACAGGGCCCGACAGGGCCCGACAGAGCCCGACAGAGCCCGACAGGGCCCAGTAGAGCCCGACAGAGCCCGACAGAGCCCAGTAGAGCCCGACAGAGCCCGACAGAGCCCGACAGAACCCGACAGAGCCCGACAGAGACCAATTGAGCCCGACAGAGCCCGACAGAGCCCGACAGAGCCCGACAGGGCCCGACAGGGCCCAGTAGAGCCCGACAGAGCCCGACAGAGCCCGACAGAGCCCGACAGAACCCGACAGGGCCCAGTAGAGCCCGACAGAGCCCGACAGAGCCCAACAGAGCCCGACAGGGCCCGACAGAGCCCGACAGGGCCCAGTAGAGCCCAGTAGAGCCCGACAGAGCCCGACAGGGCCCGACAGAGCCCGACAGAGCCCGACAGAGCCCGACAGAGCCCGACAGAGCCCGACAGGGCCCAGTAGAACCCGACAGAGCCCGACAGAGCCCGACAGGGCCCGACAGAGCCCGACAGAGCCCGACAGGGCCCAGTAGAGCCCAGTAGAGCCCGACAGAGCCCGACAGGGCCCGACAGAGCCCGACAGAGCCAGACAGAGCCCGACAGGGCCCGACAGAGCCTGACAGGGCCCAGTAGAGCCCGACAGAGCCCGACAGAGCCCGACAGGGCCCGACAGAGCCCGACAGAGCCCGACAGGGCCCGACAGGGCCCAGTAGAGCCCGACAGAGCCCGACAGAGCCCGACAGGGCCCGACAGGGCCCGACAGGGCCCGACAGAGCCCAGTAGAGCCCGACAGGGCCCGACAGGGCCCGACAGAGCCCGACAGGGCCCGACAGGGCCCAGTAGAGCCCGACAGAGCCCGACAGAGCCCGACAGAGCCCGACAGGGCCCGACAGAGCCCGACAGAGCCCGACAGGGCCCGACAGGGCCCGACAGAGCCCGACAGAGACCGACAGGGCCCAGTAGAGCCCGACAGAGCCCGACAGAGCCCGACAGAGCCCAACAGAGCCTGACAGAGCCCAGTAGAGCCCGACAGAGCCCGACAGAGCCCGACAGAGCCCGACAGGGCCCGACAGAGCCCGACAGGGCCCGACAGGGCCCGACAGAGCCCGACAGAGCCCGACAGGGCCCAGTAGAGCCCGACAGAGCCCGACAGAGCCCGACAGGGCCCGACAGGGCCCGACAGAGCCCGACAGAGCCCGACAGAGCCCGACAGGGCCCGACAGGGCCCGACAGGGCCCAGTAGAGCCCGACAGAGCCTGACAGAGCCCGACAGGGCCCGACAGGGCCCGAGAGGGCCCGAGAGAGCCCAGTAGAGCCCGACAGAGCCCGACAGAGCCCGACAGAGCCCGACAGAACCCGACAGAGGCCGACAGAGCCCAGTAGAGCCCGACAGAGCCCGACAGAGCCCGACAGAGCCCGACAGGGCCCGACAGGGCCCAGTAGAGCCCGACAGAGCCCGACAGAGCCCGACAGAACCCGACAGAGCCCGACAGAGCCCGACAGGGCTCGACAGGGCCCGACAGTGCCCGACAGAGACCAATTGAGCCCGACAGAGCCCGACAGAGCCCGACAGAGCCCGACAGGGCCCGACAGGGCCCGACATGGCCCGACATGGCCCGACAGAGCCCGACAGAGCCCGACAGGGCCCGACAGGGCCCAGTAGAGCCCGACAGAGCCCGACAGAGCCCGACAGAACCCGACAGGGCCCAGTAGAGCCCGACAGAGCCCGACAGAGCCCGACAGGGCCCGACAGAGCCCGACAGAGCCCGACAGGGCCCAGTAGAGCCCGACAGAGCCCGACAGAGCCCGACAGAGCCCGACAGAGCCCGACATGGCCCGACAGAGCCCGACAGAGCCCGACAGAGCCCGACAGGGCCCGACAGGGCCCAGTAGAGCCCGACAGAGCCCGACAGAGCCCGACAGAACCCGACAGGGCCCAGTAGAGCCCGACAGAGCCCGACAGAGCCCGACAGGGCCCGACAGAGCCCGACAGAGCCCGACAGGGCCCAGTAGAGCCCGACAGAGCCCGACAGAGCCCGACAGAGCCCGACAGGGCCCGACAGAGCCCGACAGAGCCCGACAGAGCCCGACAGGGCCCGACAGGGCCCAGTAGAGCCCGACAGAGCCCGACAGAGCCCGACAGAGCCCGACAGAGCCCGACAGAGCCCGACAGGGCCCAGTAGAGCCCGACAGAGCCCGACAGAGCCCGACAGAGCCCGAGAGAGCCCGACAGGGCCCGAGAGAGCCCGACAGAGGCCGACAGGGCCCGACAGGGCCCAGTAGAGCCCGACAGAGCCCGACAGAGCCCGACAGAGCCCGACAGAGCCCGACAGGGCCCAGTAGAGCCCGACAGAGCCCGACAGAGCCCGACAGAGCCCGACAGGGCCCGACAGAGCCCGACAGAGCCCGACAGGGCCCAGTAGAGCCCGACAGAGCCCGACAGAGCCCGACAGAGCCCAACAGAGCCCGACAGAGCCCAGTAGAGCCCGACAGAGCCCGACAGAGCCCGACAGAGCCCGACAGGGCCCGACAGGGCCCGACAGGGCCCGACAGGGCCCAGTAGAGCCCGACAGAGCCCGACAGAGCCCGACAGGGCCTGACAGGGCCCGACAGAGCCCGACAGAGCCCGACAGAGCCCGACAGGGCCCGACAGGGCCCGACAGGGCCCAGTAGAGCCCGACAGAGCCTGACAGAGCCCGACAGGGCCCGACAGGGCCCGACAGGGCCCGAGAGAGCCCAGTAGAGCCCGACAGAGCCCGACAGAGCCCGACAGAGCCCGACAGAAACCGACAGAGGCCGACAGAGCCCAGTAGAGCCCGACAGAGCCCGACAGAGCCCAACAGAGCCCGACAGGGCCCAGTAGAGCCCGACAGAGCCCGACAGAGCCCGACAGAGCCCGACAGAGCCCGAGAGAGCCCGACAGGGCCCGAGAGAGCCCGACAGAGGCCGACAGGGCCCGACAGGGCCCGACAGAGCCCGACAGGGCCCGACAGAGCCCGACAGAGCCCGACAGAGCCCGACAGGGCCCAGTAGAGCCCGACAGAGCCCGACAGAGCCCGACAGAGCCCAGTAGATCCCGACAGAGCCCGACAGAGCCCGACAGAGCCCGACAGGGCCCGACAGAGCCCGACAGGGCCCGACAGGGCCCGACAGAGCCCGACAGAGCCCGACAGGGCCCAGTAGAGCCCGACAGAGCCCGACAGAGCCCGACAGAGCCCGACAGGGCCCGACAGAGCCCGACAGAGCCCGACAGGGCCCAGTAGAGCCCGACAGAGCCCGACAGAACCCGACAGAGGCCGACAGAGCCCAGTAGAGCCCGACAGAGCCCGACAGAGCCCGACAGAGCCCGACAGAGCCCGACAGGGCCCGATAGGGCCCAGTAGAGCCCGACAGAGCCCGACAGAGCCCGACAGAGCCCGACAGAGCCCGAGAGGGCCCGACAGGGCCCAGTAGAGCCCGACAGAGCCCGACAGAGCCCGACAGAACCCGACAGAGCCCGACAGAGCCCGACAGGCTCGACAGGGCCCGACAGTGCCCGACAGAGACCAATTGAGCCCGACAGAGCCCGACAGAGCCCGACAGAGCCCGACAGGGCCCGACAGAGCCCGACATGGCCCGACAGAGCCCGACAGAGCCCGACAGAGCCCGACAGGGCCCGACAGGGCCCAGTAGAGCCCGACAGAGCCCGACAGAGCCCGACAGAGCCCGACAGAGCCCGACAGAGCCCGACATGGCCCGACAGAGCCCGACAGGGCCCAGTAGAGCCCGACAGAGGCCGACAGGGCCCGACAGGGCCCGACAGAGCCCGACAGGGCCCGACAGAGCCCGACAGGGCCCGACAGATCCCGACAGGGCCCGACAGAGCCCGACAGAGCCCGACAGGGCCCAGTAGAGCCCGACAGAGCCCGACAGAGCCCGACAGAGCCCAGTAGATCCTGACAGAGCCCGACAGAGCCCGACAGAGCCCGACAGGGCCCGACAGAGCCCGACAGGGCCCGACAGGGCCCGACAGAGCCCGACAGAGCCCGACAGGGCCCAGTAGAGCCCGACAGAGCCCGACAGAGCCCGACAGAGCCCGACAGGGCCCGACAGAGCCCGACAGAGCCCGACAGGGCCCAGTAGAGCCCGACAGAGCCCGACAGAGCCCGACAGAGCCCAACAGAGCCCGACAGAGCCCAGTAGAGCCCGACAGAGCCCGACAGAGCCCGACAGAGCCCGACAGGGCCCGACAGAGCCCGACAGGGCCCGACAGGGCCCGACAGGGCCCGACAGAGCCCGACAGGGCCCAGTAGAGCCCGACAGAGCCCGACAGAGCCCGACAGGGCCCGACAGGGCCCGACAGAGCCCGACAGAGCCCGACAGAGCCCGACAGGGCCCGACAGGACCCAGTAGAGCCCGACAGAGCCCGACAGAGCCCGACAGAGCCCAACAGAGCCCGACAGAGCCCAGTAGAGCCCGACAGAGCCCGACAGAGCCCGACAGAGCCCGACAGGGCCCGACAGGGCCCGACAGGGCCCGACAGGGCCCGACAGTGCCCGACAGAGCCCGACAGAGCCCGACAGGGCCCAGTAGAGCCCGACAGAGCCCGACAGAGCCCAGTAGAGCCCGACAGAGCCCGACAGAGCCCGACAGAGCCCGACAGAGCCCGACAGAGCCCGACAGAGACCAATTGAGCCCGACAGAGCCCGACAGAGCCCGACAGAGCCCGACAGGGCCCGACAGGGCCCAGTAGAGCCCGACAGAGCCCGACAGAGCCCGACAGAGCCCGACAGAACCCGACAGGGCCCAGTAGAGCCCGACAGAGCCCGACAGAGCCCAACAGAGCCCAACAGAGCCCGACAGGGCCCGACAGAGCCCGACAGGGCCCAGTAGAGCCCAGTAGAGCCCGACAGAGCCCGACAGGGCCCGACAGAGCCCGACAGAGCCCGACAGAGCCCGACAGAGCCCGACAGAACCCGACAGAACCCGACAGGGCCCAGTAGAACCCGACAGAGCCCGACAGAGCCCGACAGGGCCCGACAGAGCCCGACAGAGCCCGACAGGGCCCAGTAGAGCCCAGTAGAGCCCGACAGAGCCCGACAGGGCCCGACAGAGCCCGACAGAGCCCGACAGAGCCCGACAGGGCCCGACAGAGCCTGACAGAGCCTGACAGGGCCCAGTAGAGCCCGACAGAGCCCGACAGAGCCCGACAGGGCCCGACAGAGCCCGACAGAGCCCGACAGGGCCCGACAGAGCCCGACAGGGCCCGACAGGGCCCAGTAGAGCCCGACAGAGCCCGACAGAGCCCGACAGGGCCCGACAGGGCCCGACAGGGCCCGACAGGGCCCGACAGGGCCCAGTAGAGCCCGACAGGGCCCGACAGGGCCCGACAGGGCCCGACAGAACCCGACAGAGGCCGACAGAGCCCAGTAGAGCCCGACAGAGCCCGACAGAGCCCGACAGAGCCCGACAGGGCCCGACAGGGCCCGACAGGGCCCAGTAGAGCCCGACAGAGCCCGACAGAGCCCGACAGAGCCCGACAGAGCCCGAGAGGGCCCGACAGGGCCCAGTAGAGCCCGACAGAGCCCGACAGAGCCCGACAGAACCCGACAGAGCCCGACAGAGCCCGACAGGGCTCGACAGGGCCCGACAGTGCCCGACAGAGACCAATTGAGCCCGACAGAGCCCGACAGAGCCCGACAGAGCCCGACAGGGCCCGACAGAGCCCGACATGGCCCGACAGAGCCCGACAGAGCCCGACAGAGCCCGACAGGGCCCAGTAGAGCCCGACAGAGCCCGACAGAGCCCGACAGAACCCAACAGGGCCCAGTAGAGCCCGACAGAGCCCGACAGAGCCCGACAGGGCCCGACAGAGCCCGACAGAGCCCGACAGGGCCCAGTAGAGCCCGACAGAGCCCGACAGAGCCCGACAGAGCCCGACAGAGCCCGACATGGCCCGACAGAGCCCGACAGACCCCGACAGAGCCCGACAGGGCCCGACAGGGCCCAGTAGAGCCCGACAGAGCCCGACAGAGCCCGACAGAACCCGACAGGGCCCAGTAGAGCCCGACAGAGCCCGACAGAGCCCGACAGGGCCCGACAGAGCCCGACAGAGCCCGACAGGGCCCAGTAGAGCCCGACAGAGCCCGACAGAGCCCGACAGAGCCCGACAGGGCCCGACAGAGCCCGACAGAGCCCGACAGAGCCCGACAGGGCCCGACAGGGCCCAGTAGAGCCCGACAGAGCCCGACAGAGCCCGACAGAGCCCGACAGGGCCCAGTAGAGCCCGACAGAGCCCGACAGAGCCCGACAGAGCCCGAGAGAGCCCGACAGGGCCCGAGAGAGCCTGACAGAGGCCGACAGGGCCCGACAGGGCCCGACAGAGCCCGACAGGGCCCGACAGAGCCCGACAGAGCCCGACAGAGCCCGACAGGGCCCGACAGAGCCCGACAGAGCCCGACAGAGCCCGACAGAGCCCAGTAGAGCCCGACAGAGCCCGACAGAGCCCGACAGAGCCCAGTAGATCCCGACAGAGCCCGACAGAGCCCGACAGAGCCCGACAGGGCCCGACAGAGCCCGACAGGGCCCGACAGGGCCCGACAGAGCCCGACAGAGCCCGACAGAGCCCGACAGAGCCCGACAGAGCCCGACAGGGCCCGACAGAGCCCGACAGAGCCCGACAGGGCCCAGTAGAGCCCGACAGAGCCCGACAGAGCCCAACAGAGCCCGACAGAGCCCAGTAGAGCCCGACAGAGCCCGACAGAGCCCGACAGAGCCCGACAGGGCCCGACAGGGCCCGACAGGGCCCGACAGGGCCCGACAGGGCCCAGTAGAGCCCGACAGAGCCCGACAGAGCCCGACAGGGCCTGACAGGGCCCGACAGAGCCCGACAGAGCCCGACAGAGCCCGACAGGGCCCGACAGGGCCCGACAGGGCCCAGTAGAGCCCGACAGAGCCTGACAGAGCCCGACAGGGCCCGACAGGGCCCGAGAGGGCCCGAGAGAGCCCAGTAGAGCCCGACAGAGCCCGACAGAGCCCGACAGAGCCCGACAGAAACCGACAGAGGCCGACAGAGCCCAGTAGAGCCCGACAGAGCCCGACAGAGCCCGACAGAGCCCGACAGGGCCCAGTAGAGCCCGACAGAGCCCGACAGAGCCCGACAGAGCCCGAGAGAGCCCGACAGGGCCCGAGAGAGCCCGACAGAGGCCGACAGGGCCCGACAGGGCCCGACAGAGCCCGACAGGGCCCGACAGAGCCCGACAGAGCCCGACAGAGCCCGACAGGGCCCGACAGAGCCCGACAGAGCCCGACAGGGCCCAGTAGAGCCCGACAGAGCCCGACAGAGCCCGACAGAGCCCGACAGAGCCCAGTAGATCCCGACAGAGCCCGACAGAGCCCGACAGAGCCCGACAGGGCCCGACAGAGCCCGACAGGGCCCGACAGGGCCCGACAGAGCCCGACAGAGCCCGACAGGGCCCAGTAGAGCCCGACAGAGCCCGACAGAGCCCGACAGGGCCCGACAGAGCCCGACAGAGCCCGACAGAGCCCGACAGGGCCCGACAGGGCCCGACAGGGCCCGACAGGGCCCGACAGAGCCCGACAGGGCCCGACAGAGCCCGACAGGGCCCGACAGAGCCCGACAGAGCCCGACAGAGCCCGACAGGGCCCAGTAGAGCCCAGTAGAGCCCAACAGAGCCCGACAGAGCCCAACAGAGCCCGACAGGGCCCGACAGAGCCCGACAGGGCCCGACAGGGCCCGACAGAGCCCGACAGAGCCCGACAGGGCCCAGTAGAGCCCGACAGAGCCCGACAGAGCCCGACAGAGCCCGACAGGGCCCGACAGAGCCCGACAGGGCCCGACAGAGCCCGACAGAGCCCAGTAGAGCCCGACAGAGCCCGACAGAGCCCGACAGAGCCCGACAGGGCCCGACAGAGCCCGACAGAGCCCGACAGTGCCCGACAGGGCCCGACACGGCCCGACAGGGCCCGACAGAGCCCGACAGGGCCCGACAGGGCCCGACAGGGCCCGACAGAGCCCGACAGGGCCCGACAGGGCCCGACAGAGCCCGACAGGGCCCGACAGAGCCCGACAGAGCCCGACAGGGCCCAGTAGAGCCCAGTAGAGCCCGACAGAGCCCAACAGAGCCCAACAGAGCCCGACAGAGCCCGACAGGGCCCGAGAGGGCCCGACAGAGCCCGACAGGGCCCGACAGAGCCCGACAGAGCCCGACAGAGCCTGACAGAGCCCGACAGGGCCCAGTAGAGCCCGACAGAGCCCGACAGAGCCCGACAGAACCCGACAGAACCCGACAGAGCCCGACAGAGCCCGACAGGGCCCGACAGGGCCCGACAGAGCCCGACAGGGCCCAGTAGAGCCCGACAGAGCCCGACAGGGCCCAGTAGAGCCCAGTAGAGCCCGACAGAGCCCGACAGAGCCCGACAGAGCCCAGTAGAGCCCGACAGAGCCCGACAGGGCCCGACAGGGCCCGACAGGGCCCGACAGAGCCCGACAGAGCCCGACAGGGCCCGACAGAGCCCAGTAGAGCCCGACAGAGCCCGACAGAGCCCGACAGAGCCCGACAGGGCCCGACAGAGCCCGACAGAGCCCGACAGAGCCCGACAGAGCCCGACAGGGCCCGACAGGGCCCGACAGGGCCCAGTAGAGCCCGACAGGGCCCGACAGGGCCCGACAGAGCCCGACAGAGCCCGACAGAGCCCGACAGGGCCCGACAGAGCCCGACAGGGCCCGACAGAGCCCGACAGAGCCCGACAGGGCCCAGTAGAGCCCGACAGAGCCCGACAGAGCCCGACAGAGCCCGACAGAGCCCGACAGGGCCTGACAGAGCCCGACAGGGCCCGACAGGGCCCAGTAGAGCCCGACAGAGCCCGACAGAGCCCGACACGGCCCAGTAGAGCCCGACAGAGTCCGACAGAGCCCGACAGAGCCCGACAGGGCCCGATAGGGCCCGACAGAGCCCGACAAGGCCCGACAGAGCCCGACAGAGCCCGACAGGGCCCGACAGGGCCCGACAGGGCCCGACAGAGCCCGACAGAGCCCGACAGAGCCCGATAGAGCCCGACAGAGCCCGACAGAGCCCGACAGGGCCCGACAGGGCCCGACAGAGCCCGACAGAGCCCGACAGAGCCCGACAGGGCCCGACAGAGCCCGACAGGGCCCAGTAGAGCCCGACAGAGCCCGACAGAGCCCGACAGAGCCCAGTAGAGCCCGACAGAGCCCGACAGGGCCCGACGGGGCCCGACAGGGCACAGTAGAGCCCGACAGAGCCCGACAGAGCCCAGTAGAGCCCAGTAGAGCCCGACAGAGCCCGACAGAGCCCGACAGAGCCCAGTAGAGCCCGACAGAGCCTGACAGGGCCCAACAGAGCCCGACAGAGCCCGACAGAGCCTGACAGAGAGCGACAGGGCCCAGTAGAGCCCGACAGAGCCCGACAGAGCCCGACAGAGCCCGACAGAGCCCGACAGGGCCCGACAGAGCCCGACAGAGCCCGACAGGGCCCGACAGAGCCCGACAGGGCCCGACAGAGCCCGACAGAGCGCGACAGGGCCCAGTAGAGCCCGACAGAGCCCGACAGAGCCCGACAGAGCCCGACAGGGCCCGACAGAGCCCGACAGAGCCCGACAGGGCCCGACAGGGCCCGACAGGGCCCGACAGGGCCCGACAGAGCCCGACAGTGCCCGACAGAGCCCAGTAGAGCCCGACAGAGCCCGACAGAGCCCCGACAGAGCCCGACAGGGCCCGACAGGGCCCGACAGGGCCCGACAGAGCCCGACAGGGCCCAGTAGAGCCCGACAGAGCCTGACAGAGCCCGACAGAGCCCAGTAGAGCCCGACAGAGCCCGACAGGGCCCGACAGGGCGCGACAGGGCACAGTAGAGCCCGACAGAGCCCGACAGAGCCCAGTAGAGCCCAGTAGAGCCCGTCAGAGCCCGACAGAGCCCGACAGAGCCCGACAGGGCCCGACAGAGCCCGACAGAGCCCGACAGGGCCCGACAGGGCCCGACAGGGCCCGACAGGGTCCAGTAGAGCCCGACAGAGCGCAGTAGAGCCCAGTAGAGCCCGACAGGGCCCAGTAGAGCCCGACAGAGCCCGACAGAGCCCGACAGGGCCCGACAGAGCCCGACAGGGCCCGACAGAGCCCGACACAGCCCGACAGGGCCCAGTAGAGCCCGACAGAGCCCGACAGAGCCCGACAGAGCCCGACAGGGCCCAGTAGAGCCCGACAGAGCCCGACAGAGCCCGACAGAGCCCGACAGAGCCCGACAGGGCCCGACAGGGCCCGACAGAGCCCGACAGGGCCCGACAGGGCCCAGTTTAGCCCAGTAGAGCCCGATAGAGCCCGACAGAGCCCGACAGGGCCCGACAGGGCCCAGTAGAGCCCGACAGGGCCCGACAGAGCCCGACAGGGCCCGACAGAGCCCGACAGGGCCCGACAGGGCCCGACAGGACCCAGCAGAGCCCGACAGAGCCCGACAGAGCCCGACAGAGCCCGACAGGGCCCGACAGAGCCCGACAGAGCCCGACAGGGCCCGACAGGGCCCAGTAGAGCCCGACAGAGCCCGACAGGGCCCGACAGAGCCCGACAGGGCCCGACAGGGCCCGACAGGGCCCGACAGGGCCCGACAGGGCCCGACAGGGCCCAGTAGAGCCCGACAGAGCCCGACAGAGCCCGACAGAACGCGACAGGGCCTGACAGAGCCCGACAGGGCCCAGTAGAGCCCGACAGAGCCTGACAGAGCCCGACAGAGCCCAGTAGAGCCCGACAGAGCCCGACAGGGCCCGACAGGGCGCGACAGGGCACAGTAGAGCCCGACAGAGCCCGACAGAGCCCAGTAGAGCCCAGTAGAGCCCGTCAGAGCCCGACAGAGCCCGACAGAGCCCGACAGGGCCCGACAGAGCCCGACAGAGCCCGACAGGGCCCGACAGGGCCCGACAGGGCCCGACAGGGTCCAGTAGAGCCCGACAGAGCGCAGTAGAGCCCAGTAGAGCCCGACAGGGCCCAGTAGAGCCCGACAGAGCCCGACAGAGCCCGACAGGGCCCGACAGAGCCCGACAGGGCCCGACAGAGCCCGACACAGCCCGACAGGGCCCAGTAGAGCCCGACAGAGCCCGACAGAGCCCGACAGAGCCCGACAGGGCCCAGTAGAGCCCGACAGAGCCCGACAGAGCCCGACAGAGCCCGACAGAGCCCGACAGGGCCCGACAGGGCCCGACAGAGCCCGACAGGGCCCGACAGGGCCCAGTTTAGCCCAGTAGAGCCCGATAGAGCCCGACAGAGCCCGACAGGGCCCGACAGGGCCCAGTAGAGCCCGACAGGGCCCGACAGAGCCCGACAGGGCCCGACAGAGCCCGACAGGGCCCGACAGGGCCCGACAGGACCCAGCAGAGCCCGACAGAGCCCGACAGAGCCCGACAGAGCCCGACAGGGCCCGACAGAGCCCGACAGAGCCCGACAGGGCCCGACAGGGCCCAGTAGAGCCCGACAGAGCCCGACAGGGCCCGACAGAGCCCGACAGGGCCCGACAGGGCCCGACAGGGCCCGACAGGGCCCGACAGGGCCCGACAGGGCCCAGTAGAGCCCGACAGAGCCCGACAGAGCCCGACAGAACGCGACAGGGCCTGACAGAGCCCGACAGAGCCCGACAGGGCCCGACAGGGCCCGACAGAGCCCAGTAGAGCCCGACAGAGCCCGACAGAGCCCGACAGAGCCCGACAGAGCCCGACAGAGCCCGACAGGGCCCAGTAGAGCCTGACAGAGCTCAGTAGAGCCCGACAGAGCCCGACAGAGCGCGACAGGGCCCAGTAGAGCCCGACAGAGCCCGACAGAGCCCGACAGGGCCCGACAGAGCCCGACAGAGCCCGACAGGGCCCGACAGAGTCCGACAGAGCCCGACAGAGCCCAGTAGAGCCCGACAGAGCCCGCCAGGGCCCGACAGGGCCCGACAGGGCCCGACAGAGCCTGACAGAGCCCAGTAGAGCCCGACAGAGCCCGACAGAGCCCGACAGAGCCCGACAGGGCCCGACAGGGCCCGACACAGCCCGACAGGGCCCGACAGGGCCCAGTAGAGCCCGACAGAGCCCGACAGAGCCCAGTAGAGCCCAGTAGAGCCCGACAGAGCCCGACAGAGCCCGACAGAGCCCGACAGAGCCCGACAGGGCCCGACAGAGCCCGACAGAGCCCGACAGGGCCCGACAGAGCCCGACAGGGCCCGACAGGGCCCGACAGAGCCCGACAGGGCCCGACAGAGCCCGACAGAGCCCAGTTTAGCCCAGTAGAGCCCGACAGAGCCCGACAGAGCCCGACAGGGCCCGTCAGGGCCCAGTAGAGCCCGACAGAGCCCGACAGGGCCCGACAGAGCCCGACAGAGCCCGACAGGGCCCGACAGGGCCCGACAGAGCCCGACAGAGCCTGACAGGGCCCAGCAGAGCCCGACAGAGCCCGACAGAGCCCGACAGAGCCCGACAGGGCCCAGTAGAGCCCAGTAGAGCCCGACAGAGCCCAGTAGAGCCCGACAGAGCCCAGTAGAGCCCGACAGAGCCCGACAGGGCCCGACAGAGCCCGACAGAGCCCGACAGGGCCCGACAGAGCCCGACAGGGCCCAGTAGAGCCCGACAGAGCACGACAGAGCCCGACAGAGCCCAGTAGAGCCCGACAGAGCCCGACATAGCCCGACAGAGCCCGACAGGGCCCGACAGAGCCCGACAGAGCCCGACAGGGCCCGACAGGGCCCGACAGGGCCCGACAGAGCCTGACAGAGCCCAGTAGAGCCCGACAGAGCCCGACAGGGCCCGACAGGGCCCGACAGGGCCCAGTAGAGCCCGACAGAGCCCGACAGAGCCCAGTAGAGCCCAGTAGAGCCCGACAGAGCCCGACAGAGCCCGACAGAGCCCGACAGAGCCCGACAGGGCCCGACAGGGCCCGACAGGGCCCGACAGAGCCTGACAGAGCCCGACAGGGCCCAGTAGAGCCCGACAGAGCCCGACAGAGCCCGACAGAGCCCAGTGGAGCCCGACAGAGCCCGACAGAGCCCGACAGAGCCCAACAGGGCCCGACAGGGCCCGACAGAGCCCGACAGAGCCCGACAGAGCCCGACAGAGCCCAGTTTAGCCCAGTAGAGCCCGACAGAGCCCGACAGAGCCCGACAGGGCCCGACAGGGCCCAGTAGAGCCCGACAGAGCCCGACAGGGCCCGACAGGGCCCGACAGAGCCCGACAGGGCCCGACAGAGCCCGACAGAGCCCGACAGAGCCCGACAGGGCAGGGCCCAGCAGAGCCCGACAGAGCCCGACAGAGCCCGACAGAGCCCGACAGAGCCCGACAGGGCCCGACAGGGCCCAGTAGAGCCCGACAGAGCCCGACAGGGCCCGACAGAGCCCGACAGAGCCCGACAGGGCCCAGTAGAGCCCGACAGAGCCCGACAGAGCCCGACAGAGCCCGACAGAGCCCGACAGACTCCGACAGGGCCCGACAGGGCCCAGTAAAGCCCGACAGAGCCCGACAGAGCCCGACAGAGCCCGACAGAGCCCGACAGAGCCCGACAGGGCCCAGTAGAGCCCGACAGAGCCCAGTAGAGCCCGACAGAGCCCAGTAGAGCCCGACAGAGCCCAGTAGAGCCCGACAGAGCCCGACAGGGCCCGACAGAGCCCGACAGAGCCCGACAGGGCCCGACAGAGCCCGACAGGGCCCAGTAGAGCCCGACAGAGCCCGACAGAGCCCGACAGAGCCCAGTAGAGCCCGACAGAGCCCGACAGAGCCCGACAGAGCCCGACAGGGCCCGACAGGGCCCGACAGGGCCCGACAGAGCCGACAGAGCCCGACAGGGCCCGACAGGGCCCGACAGAGCCCAGTAGAGCCCGACAGAGCCCGACAGAGCCCGACAGAGCCCGACAGAGCCCGACAGGGCCCAGTAGAGCCCAGTAGAGCCCAGTAGAGCCCGACAGAGCCCAGTAGAGCCCGACAGAGCCCAGTAGAGCCCGACAGAGCCCGACAGGGCCCGACAGAGCCCGACAGGGCCCAGTAGAGCCCGACAGAGCACGACAGAGCCCGACAAAGCCCAGTAGAGCCCGACAGAGCCCGACATAGCCCGACAGAGCCCGACAGGGCCCGACAGGGCCTGACAGAGCCCGACAGGGCCCAGTAGAGCCCGACAGAGCCCGACAGAGCCCGACAGAGCCCGACAGAGCCCAGTGGAGCCCGACAGAGCCCGACAGAGCCCGACAGAGCCCGACAGGGCCCGACAGGGCCCGACAGAGCCCGACAGGGCCCGACAGGGCCCAGTAGAGCCCAGTAGAGCCCGACAGAGCCCAGTAGAGCCCGACAGAGCCCGACAGAGCCCGACAGGGCCCGACAGAGCCCGACAGGGCCTGACAGAGCCCAGTAGAGCCCGACAGAGCCCGACAGGGCACGACAGGGCCCGACAGGGCCCAGTAGAGCCCGACAGAGCCCGACAGGGCCCGACAGAGCCCGACAGAGCCCGACAGGGCCCGACAGAGCCCGACAGAGCCCGACAGAGCCCGACAGAGCCCGACAGGGCCCAGCAGAGCCCGACAGAGCCCGACAGGGCCCGACAGGGCCCGACAGAGCCCGACAGGGCCCGACAGGGCCCGACAGAGCCCGACAGGGCCCGACAGGGCCCAGTAGAGCCCGAAAGAGCCCGACAGGGCCCGACAGAGCCCGACAGAGCCCGACAGGGCCCAGTAGAGCCCGACAGAGCCCGACAGAGCCCGACAGGCCCGACAGGGCCCGACAGGGCCCGACAGAGCCCGACAGGGCCCGACAGGGCCCAGTAAAGCCCGACAGAGCCCGACAGAGCCCGACAGAGCCCGACAGAGCCCGACAGAGCCCGACAGGGCCCAGTAGAGCCCAGTAGAGCCCAACAGAGCCCAGTAGAGCCCGACAGAGCCCAGTAGAGCCCGACAGAGCCCGACAGAGCCCGACAGAGCCCGACAGGGCCCGACAGGGCCCGACAGGGCCCAGTAGAGCCCGACAGAGCCCGACAGAGCCCGACAGATCCCGACAGAGCCCAGTAGAGCCCGACAGATCCCGACATAGCCCGACAGAGCCCGACAGGGCCCGACAGAGCCCGACAGGGCCCGACAGGGCCCGACAGAGCCTGACAGAGCCCAGTAGAGCCCGACAGAGCCCGACAGGGCCCGACAGGGCCCGACAGGGCCCAGTAGAGCCCGACAGAGCCCGACAGAGCCCAGTAGAGCCAGCTAGAGCCCGACAGAGCCCGACAGAGCCCGACAGAGCCCGACAGGGCCCGACAGGGCTCGACAGAGCCCGACTGGGCCCGACAGGGCCCGACAGGGCCCGACAGGGCCCAGTAGAGCCCGACAGAGCCCGACAGAGCCCGACAGAGCCCGACAGGGCCCGACAGAGCCCGACAGAGCCCGACAGGGCCCGACAGGGCCCGACAGAGCCCAGTAGAGCCCGACAGAGCCCGACAGAGCCCGACAGAGCCCGACAGAGCCCGACAGGGCCCGACAGGGCCCGACACAGCCCGACAGGGCCCGACAGAGCCCGACAGAGCCCGACAGGGCCCGACAGGGCCCGACAGGGCCCGACAGGGCCCGACAGAGCCCGACAGAGCCCGACAGGGCCCAGTAGAGCCCAGTAGAGCCCGACAGAGCCCAACAGAGCCCAACAGAGCCCGACAGGGCCCGACAGAGCCCGACAGAGCCCGACAGGGCCCGACAGGGCCCGACAGGGCCCAGTAGAGCCCGACAGAGCCCGACAGAGCCCGACAGAGCCCGACAGAGCCCGACAGAGCCCGACAGGGCCCAGTAGAGCCCGACAGAGCCCAACAGAGCCCGACAGAGCCCGACAGAGCCCGACAGAGCCCGACAGGGCCCGACAGGGCCCGACAGGGCCCGACAGGGCCCGACAGGGCCCGACACGGCCCGACAGGGCCCGACAGAGCCCGACAGAGCCCGACAGGGCCCGACAGAGCCCGACAGGGCCCGACAAAGCCCGACAGAGCCCGACAGAGCCCGACAGGGCCCAGTAGAGCCCAGTAGAGCCCGACAGAGCCCAACAGAGCCCAACAGAGCCCGACAGAGCCCGACAGGGCCCGAGAGGGCCCGACAGAGCCCGACAGGGCCCGACAGAGCCCGACAGAGCCCGACAGAGCCTGACAGAGCCCGACAGGGCCCAGTAGAGCCCGACAGAGCCCGACAGAGCCCGACAGAACCCGACAGAGCCCGACAGAGCCCGACAGAGCCCGACAGAGCCCGACAGGGCCCGACAGGGCCCGACAGGGCCCAGTAGAGCCCGACAGAGCCCGACAGGGCCCAGTAGAGCCCAGTAGAGCCCGACAGAGCCCGACAGAGCCCGACAGAACCCGACAGAACCCGACAGAGCCCGACAGAGACCAGTTGAGCCCGACAGAGCCCGACAGAGCCCGACAGAGCCCGACAGAGCCCGACAGAGCCCGACAGAGACCAGTTGAGCCCGACAGAGCCCGACAGAGCCCGACAGAGCCCGACAGAGCCCGACAGGGCCCGACAGGGCCCGACAGAGCCCAGTAGAGCCCGACAGAGCCCGACAGAGCCCGACAGAGCCCGACAGGGCCCAGTAGAGCCCAGTAGAGCCCAGTAGAGCCCGACAGAGCCCAGTAGAGCCCGACAGAGCCCAGTAGAGCCCGACAGAGCCCGACAGGGCCCGACAGAGCCCGACAGGGCCCAGTAGAGCCCGACAGAGCACGACAGAGCCCGACAAAGCCCAGTAGAGCCCGACAGAGCCCGACATAGCCCGACAGAGCCCGACAGGGCCCGACAGAGCCCGACAGAGCCCGACAGAGCCCGACAGGGCCCGACAGAGCCCGACAGAGCCTGACAGAGCCCAGTAGAGCCCGACAGAGCCCGACAGGGCCCGACAGGGCCCGACAGGGCCCAGTAGAGCCCGACAGAGCCCGACAGAGCCCAGTAGAGCCCGACAGAGCCCGACAGAGCCCGACAGAGCCCGACAGAGCCCGACAGAGCCCGACAGGGCCCGACAGGGCCCGACAGAGCCTGACAGAGCCCGACAGGGCCCAGTAGAGCCCGACAGAGCCCGACAGAGCCCGACAGAGCCCGACAGAGCCCAGTGGAGCCCGACAGAGCCCGACAGAGCCCGACAGGGCCCGACAGAGCCTGACAGAGCCCGACAGGGCCCAGTAGAGCCCGACAGAGCCCGACAGAGCCCGACAGAGCCCGACAGAGCCCAGTGGAGCCCGACAGAGCCCGACAGAGCCCGACAGAGCCCGACAGAGCCCGACAGGGCCCGACAGAGCCCGACAGAGCCCGACAGGGCCCGACAGGGCCCGACAGGGCCCGACAGAGCCCGACAGGGCCCAGTTTAGCCCAGTAGAGCCCGACAGAGCCCGACAGAGCTAGACAGGGCCCAGTAGAGCCCGACAGAGCCCGACAGGGCCCGACAGAGCCCGACAGAGCCCGACAGGGCCCGACAGGGCCCGACAGAGCCCGACAGAGCCCGATAGGGCCCAGCAGAGCCCGACAGAGCCCGACAGGGCCCGACAGAGCCCGACAGAGCCCGACAGAGCCCGACAGAGCCCGACAGAGCCCAGTTTAGCCCAGTAGAGCCCGACAGAGCCCGACAGAGCCCGACAGGGCCCAGTAGAGCCCGACAGAGCCCGACAGGGCCCGACAGAGCCCGACAGAGCCCGACAGGGCCCGACAGAGCCCGACAGAGCCCGACAGAGCCCGACAGGGCCCAGCAGAGCCCGACAGAGCCCGACAGAGCCCGACAGAGCCCGACAGGGCCCGACAGGGCCCGACAGAGCCCGACAGGGCCCGACAGAGCCCGACAGGGACCGACAGGGCCCAGTAGAGCCCGAAAGAGCCCGACAGGGCCCGACAGAGCCCGACAGAGCCCGACAGAGCCCGACAGAGCCCGACAGGGCCCGACAGGGCCCGACAGGGCCCGACAGGGCCCAGTAAAGCCCGACAGAGCCCGACAGAGCCCGACAGAGCCCGACAGAGCCCGACAGAGCCCGACAGAGCCCGACAGGGCCCAGTAGAGCCCAGTAGAGCCCGACAGAGCCCAGTAGAGCCCGACAGAGCCCAGTAGAGCCCGACAGAGCCCGACAGAGCCCGACAGAGCCCGACAGAGCCCGACAGGGCCCGACAGGGCCCGACAGGGCCCGACAGGGCCCAGTAGAGCCCGACAGAGCCCGACAGATCCCGACAGAGCCCAGTAGAGCCCGACAGATCCCGACATAGCCCGACAGAGCCCGACAGGGCCCGACAGGGCCCGACAGGGCCCGACAGGGCCTGACAGAGCCCAGTAGAGCCCGACAGAGCCCGACAGGGCCCGACAGGGCCCGACAGGGCCCGACAGGGCCCAGTAGAGCCCGACAGAGCCCGACAGAGCCCAGTAGAGCCAGCTAGAGCCCGACAGAGCCCGACATAGCCCGACAGAGCCCGATAGAGCCCGACAGGGCCCGACAGGGCCCGACAGAGCCCGACAGGGCCCGACAGGGCCCGACAGGGCCCAGTAGAGCCCGACAGAGCCCGACAGAGCCCGACAGAGCCCGACAGGGCCCGACAGGGCCCGACAGAGCCCGACAGAGCCCGACAGGGCCCGACAGAGCCCAGTAGAGCCCGACAGAGCCCGACAGAGCCCGACAGAGCCCGACAGGGCCCGACAGGGCCCTACAGGGCCCGACAGGGCCCGACACAGCCCGACAGGGCCCGACAGAGCCCGACAGAGCCCGACAGGGCCCGACAGAGCCCGACAGAGCCCGACAGGGCCCGACAGAGCCCGACAGAGCCCGACAGAGCCCGACAGGGCCCAGTAGAGCCCAGTAGAGCCCGACAGAGCCCAACAGAGCCCAACAGAGCCCAACAGAGCCCAACAGAGCCCGACAGGGCGCGACAGAGCCCGACAGGGCCCGACAGGGCCCGACAGGGCCCGACAGAGACCGACAGGGCCCAGTAGAGCCCGACAGAGCCCGACAGAGCCCGACAGAGCCCGACAGGGCCCAACAGAGCCCGACAGGGCCCGACAGAGCCCGACAGAGCCCAGTAGAGCCCGACAGAGCCCGACAGAGCCCGACAGAGCCCGACAGAGCCCGACAGGGCCCGACAGAGCCCGACAGAGCCCGACAGTGCCCGACAGGGCCCGACACGGCCCGACAGGGCCCGACAGAGCCCGACAGAGCCCGACAGGGCCCGACAGAGCCCGACAGGGCCCGACAGGGCCCGACAGAGCCCGACAGAGCCCGACAGGGCCCAGTAGAGCCCAGTAGAGCCCGACAGAGCCCAACAGAGCCCAACAGAGCCCGACAGAGCCCGACAGGGCCCGAGAGGGCCCGACAGAGCCCGACAGGGCCCGACAGGGCCCGACAGGGCCCGACAGAGCCTGACAGAGCCCGACAGGGCCCAGTAGAGCCCGACAGAGCCCGACAGAGCCCGACAGAACCCGACAGAGCCCGACAGAGCCCGACAGGGCCCGACAGGGCCCGACAGAGCCCGACAGGGCCCAGTAGAGCCCGACAGAGCCCGACAGGGCCCAGTAGAGCCCAGTAGAGCCCGACAGAGCCCGACAGAGCCCGACAGAACCCGACAGAGACCAGTTGAGCCCGACAGAGCCCGACAGAGCCCGACAGAGCCCGACAGGGCCCGACAGGGCCCGACAGGGCCCGACAGGGCCCAGTAGAGCCCGACAGGGCCCAGTAGAGCCCAACAGAGCCCGACAGAGCCCAGTAGAGCCCGACAGAGCCCGACAGAGCCCGACAGGGCCCGACAGGGCCCGACAGGGCCCGACAGGGCCCGACAGGGCCCGACAGAGCCCAGTAGAGCCCGACAGAGCCCGACAGAGCCCGACAGGGCCCGACAGAGCCCGACAGAGCCCGACAGAGCCCGACAGAGCCCGACAGAGCCCGACAGGGCCCGACAGGGCCCGACAGGGCCCAGTAGAGCCCGACAGGGCCCGACAGGGCCCGACAGAGCCCGACAGAGCCCGACAGAGCCCGACAGGGCCCGACAGAGCCCGACAGGGCCCGACAGAGCCCGACAGGGCCCGACAGGGCCCAGTAGAGCCCGACAGAGCCCTACAGAGCCCGACAGAGCCCGACAGGGCCTGACAGAGCCCGACAGGGCCCGACAGGGACCGACAGGGCCCAGTAGAGCCCGACAGAGCCCGACAGAGCCCGACAGAGCCCGACAGAGCCCGACACGGCCCAGTAGAGCCCGACAGAGTCCGACAGAGCCCGACAGAGCCCGACAGGGCCCGATAGGGCCCGACAGAGCCCGACAAGGCCCGACAGAGCCCGACAGAGCCCGACAGGGCCCGACAGGGCCCGACAGAGCCCGACAGAGCCCGACAGAGCCCAGTAGAGCCCGACAGAGCCCGACAGGGCCCGACAGGGCCCGACAGGGCCCGACAGAGCCCGATAGAGCCCGACAGGGCCCGACAGAGCCCGACAGGGCCCAGTAGAGCCCGACAGAGCCCGACAGAGCCCGACAGAGCCCAGTAGAGCCCGACAGGGCCCGACGGGGCCCGACAGGGCACAGTAGAGCCCGACAGAGCCCGACAGAGCCCAGTAGAGCCCAGTAGAGCCCGACAGAGCCCGACAGAGCCCGACAGAGCCCGACAGAGCCCGACAGAGCCCAGTAGAGCCCGACAGAGCCCGACAGGGCCCAACAGAGCCCGACAGAGCCCGACAGAGCCTGACAGAGAGCGACAGGGCCCAGTAGAGCCCGACAGAGCCCGACAGAGCCCGACAGAGCCCGACAGGGCCCGACAGGGCCCGACAGAGCCCGACAGAGCCCGACAGAGCCCGACAGAGCCCGACAGGGCCCGACAGAGCCCGACAGGGCCCGACAGGGCCCGACAGAGCCCGACAGAGCCCGACAGAGCCCAGTAGAGCCCGACAGAGCCCGACAGGGCCCGACAGGGCCCGACAGGGCCCGACAGAGCCCGACAGGGCCCGACAGGGCCCGACAGAGCCCGACAGGGCCCGACAGGGCCCGACAGAGCCCGACAGGGCCCAGTAGAACCCGACAGGGCCCGACAGAGCCCGACAGGGCCCGACAGCGCCCGACAGAGCCCGACAGAGCCCGACAGGGCCCGACAGGGCCCGACAGAGCCCGACAGAGCCCGACAGAGCCCGACAGGGCCCGACAGGGCCCAGTTTAGCCCAGTAGAGCCCGACAGAGCCCGACAGGGCCCGACAGGGCCCAGTAGAGCCCGACAGAGCCCGACAGGGCCCGACAGAGCCTGACAGAGCCCGACAGAGCCCGACAGGCCCCGACAGAGCCCGACAGGGCCCGACAGAGCCCGACAGAGCCCGACAGAGCCCGACAGGGCCCAGTAGAGCCCGACAGGGCCCGACAGGGCCCGACAGAGCCCGACAGAGCCCGACAGAGCCCGACAGGGCCCAGTAGAGCCCGACAGAGCCCGACAGAGCCCGACAGAGCCCGACAGGGCCCGACAGAGCCCGACAGAGCCCGACAGAGCCCGACAGAGCCCGACAGAGCCCGACAGGGCCCGACAGGGCCCAGTAAAGCCCGACAGAGCCCGACAGAGCCCGACAGAGCCCGACAGAGCCCGACAGGGCCCAGTAGAGCCCAGTAGAGCCCGACAGAGCCCAGTAGAGCCCGACAGAGCCCAGTAGAGCCCGACAGAGCCCGACAGGGCCCGACAGAGCCCGACAGAGCCCGACAGGGCCCGACAGAGCCCGACAGGGCCCGACAGGGCCCGACAGAGCCCGACAGAGCCCAGTAGAGCCCGACAGAGCCCGACAGAGCCCGACAGAGCCCGACAGGGCCCGACAGGGCCCGACAGAGCCCGACAGAGCCCGACAGAGCCCGACAGGGCCCAGTAGAGCCCGACAGAGCCCGACAGAGCCCGACAGATCCCGGCAGGGCCCGACAAAGCCCGACAGAGCCCGACAGAGCCCGACAGGGCCCGACAGAGCCCGACAGAGCCCGACAGGGCCCGACAGAGCCCGACAGAGCCCGACAGAGCCCGACAGAGCCCGACAGGGCCCGACAGGGCCCGACAGGGACCGACAGGGCCCAGTAGAGCCCGACAGAGCCCGACAGAGCCCGACAGAACCCGACAGGGCCCAGTAGAGCCCGACAGAGCCCGACAGAGCCCGACAGAGCCCGACAGGGCCCGACAGGGCCCAGTAGAGCCAGACAGAGCCCGACAGAGCCCGACAGAGCCCGACAGGGCCCGACAGGGCCCGACAGGGCCCGACAGAGCCCGACAGAGCCCGACAGAGCCCGACAGGGCCCGACAGGGCCCGACAGGGCCCGACAGGGCCCGACAGAGCCCGACAGGGCCCGACAGAGCCCGACAGAGCCCGACAGGGCCCGACAGAGCCCGACAGAGCCCGACAGAGCCCAGTAGAGCCCGACAGGTCCCGACAGGGCCCGACAGAGCCCGACAGAGCCCGATAGAGCCCGACAGGGCCCGACAGGGCCCGACAGGGCCCAGTAGAGCCCGACAGAGCCCGACAGAGCCCGACAGAGCCCAGTAGAGCCCGACAGAGCCCGACAGGGCCCGACAGGGCCCGACAGGGCCCGACAGAGCCCGACAGAGCCCAGTAGAGCCCGACAGAGCCCGACAGAGCCCGACAGAGCCCAGTAGAGCCCGACAGAGCCCGACAGGGCCCAACAGAGCCCGACAGAGCCCGACAGAGCCTGACAGAGCGCGACAGGGCCCAGTAGAGCCCGACAGAGCCCGACAGAGCCCGACAGAGCCCGACAGAGCCCGACAGAGCCCGACAGGGCCCGACAGAGCCCGACAGGGCCCGACAGAGCCCGACAGAGCCCGACAGAGCCCGACAGGGCCCGACAGGGCCCGACAGAGCCCGACAGGGCCCGACAGGGCCCGACAGGGCCCGACAGAGCCCAGTAGAGCCCGACAGAGCCCGACAGGGCCCGACAGGGCCCGATAGAGCCCGACAGGGCCCGACAGAGCCCGACAGGGCCCAGTAGAGCCCGACAGAGCCCGACAGAGCCCGACAGGGCCCGACAGAGCCCGACAGGGCCCGACAGAGCCCGACAGGGCCCGACAGAGCCCAGTTTAGCCCAGTAGAGCCCGACAGAGCCCGACAGAGCCCGACAGGGCCCGACAGGGCCCAGTAGAGCCCGACAGAGCCCGACAGGGCCCGACAGGGCCCGACAGAGCCCGACAGAGCCCGACAGGGCCCGACAGAGCCCGACAGAGCCCGACAGGGCCCGACAGAGCCCGACAGAGCCCGACAGAGCCCGACAGAGCCCGACAGGGCCCGACAGGGCCCGACAGAGTCCGACAGAGCCCGACAGGACCCAGCAGAGCCCGACAGAGCCCGACAGAGCCCGACAGGCCCCGACAGAGCCCGACAGGGCCCGACAGAGCCCGACAGAGCCCAACAGAGCCCGACAGAGCCCGACAGGGCCCGACAGGGCCCGACAGAGCCCGACAGGGCCCGACAGGGCACAGTAGAGCCCAGTAGAGCCCGACAGAGCCCGACAGAGCCCAGTAGAGCCCAGTAGAGCCCGACAGCGCCCGACAGAGCCCGACAGCGCCCGACAGGGCCCGACAGGGCCCGACAGGGCCCAGTAGAGCCCGACAGAGCCCGACAGAGCCCGACAGAGCCCGACAGAGCCCGACAGAGCCCGACAGAGCCCGACAGAGCCCGACAGGGCCCAGTTTAGCCCAGTAGAGCCCGACAGAGCCCGACAGAGCCCGACAGGGCCCGACAGGGCCCAGTAGAGCCCGACAGAGCCCGACAGGGCCCGACAGAGCCCGACAGAGCCCGACAGGGCCCGACAGGGCCCGACAGAGCCCGACAGGGCCCGACAGGGCCCGACAGGGCCCGACAGAGCCCGACAGGGCCCAGCAGAGCCCGACAGAGCCCGACAGAGCCCGACAGAGCCCGACAGAGCCCGACAGGGCCCGACAGGGCCCGACAGGGCCCGACAGGGCTTGACAGGGCCCGACAGAGCCCGACAGAGCCCGACAGGGCCCGACAGGGCCCGACAGAGCCCGACAGGGCCCAGTAGAGCCCGACAGAGCCCGACAGAGCCCGACAGAGCCCGACAGAGCCCGACAGAGCCCGACAGAGCCCAGTAAAGCCCGACAGAGCCCGACAGAGCCCGACAGAGCCCGACAGAGCCCGACAGGGCCCAGTAGAGCCCAGTAGAGCCCGACAGAGCCCAGTAGAGCCCGACAGAGCCCAGTAGAGCCCGACAGAGCCCGACAGAGCCCGACAGGGCCCGACAGGGCCCGACAGGGCCCAGTAGAGCCCGACAGATCCCAGTAGAGCCCGACAGAGCCCGACATAGCCCGACAGGGCCCGACAGGGCCCGACAGGGCCCGACAGGGCCCGACAGAGCCCGACAGAGCCCAGTAGAGCCCGACAGAGCCCGACAGGGCCCGACAGGGCCCGACAGGGCCCAGTAGAGCCCGACAGAGCCCGACAGAGCCCAGTAGATCCAACTAGAGCCCGACAGAGCCCGACAGAGCCCGACAGAGCCCGACAGGGCCCGACAGGGCCCGACAGGGCCCGACAGAGCCCGACAGGGCCCAGTAGAGCCCGACAGAGCCCAGTAGAGCCCGACAGAGCCCAGTAGAGCCCGACAGAGCCCGACAGAGCCCGACAGAGCCCGACAGAGCCCGACAGGGAACAGTAGAGCCCAGTAGAGCCCAGTAGAGCCCGACAGAGCCCGACAGAGCCCGACAGAGCCCGACAGAGCCCGACAGAGCCCAGTAGAGCCCGACAGAGCCCAGTAGAGCCCGACAGAGCCCGACAGGGCCCGACAGAGCCCGACAGGGCCCAGTAGAGCCCGACAGGGCCCGACAGAGCCCGACAGGGAACAGTAGAGCCCGACAGAGCCCGACAGAGCCCGACAGAGCCCGACAGAGCCCGACAGAGCCCGACAGAGCCCAATAGTGCCCGACAGAGCCCAGTAGAGCCCGACAGAGCCCAGTAGAGCCCGACAGAGCCCGACAGGGCCCGACAGGGCCCAGTAGAGCCCGACAGAGCCCGACAGAGCCCGACAGAGCCCGACAGAGCCCGACAGAGCCCGACAGAGCCCAGTAGGGCCCGACAGGGCCCAGTAGAGCCCAGTAGAGCCCGACAGAGCCCGACAGGACCCGACAGGGCCCAGTAGAGCCCGACAGAGCCCGACAGAGCCCGACAGAGCCCGACAGAGCCCGACAGGGCGCGACAGAGCGCGACAGGGCGCGATAGAGCCCAGTAGAGCCCGACAGGGCCCGACAGAGCCCGACAGAGCCCGACAGGGTCCGACAGGGCCCGACAGAGACCAATAGAGACCGACAGAGCCCGACAGAGCCCGACAGAGCGCGACAGAGCCCGACAGAGCCCGACAGAGCCCGACAGAGCCCGACGGAGACCAATGCAGCCTGACAGAACCCAATACAGCCCGACAGAGCCCGACAGAGCCCGACAGAGCCCGACAGAGCCCAGAAGAGCCCGACAGAGCCCGACAGAGCCCGACAGAGCCCGACAGAGCCCAGTAGAGCCCGACAGAGCCCGACAGAGCCCGACAGAGCCCGACAGAGCCCAGTAGAGCCCGACAGGGCCCGACAGGGCCCGACTGAGCCCGACTGAGCCCGACTGAGCCCGACAGGGCCCGACAGAGACCAATAGAGCCCGACAGAGCCCGACAGAGCCCGACAGAGCCCGACAGAGCCAAATAGAGCCCGACAGAGCCCGACAGAGCCCGACAGAGCCCGACAGAGCCCGACAGAGCCCGACGGAGACCAATGCAGCCTGACAGAGCCCAATACAGCCCGACAGAGCCCGACAGAGCCCGACAGAGCCCGACAGGGCCCAGTAGAGCCCAGTAGAGCCCGACAGAGCCCAGTAGAGCCCGACAGAGCCCAGTAGAGCCCGACAGAGCCCGACAGAGCCCGACAGAGCCCGACAGAGCCCGACAGAGCCCGACAGGGCGCGACAGAGCCCGACAGGGCGCGACAGAGCCCAGTCGAGCCCGACAGGGCCCGACAGAGCCCAGTAGGGCCCGACAGAGCCCAGTAGAGGCCGACAGAGCCCAGTAGAGCCCAGTAGAGCCCGACAGAGCCCGACAGAGCCCGACAGAGCCCGACAGAGCCCAGTAGAGCCCGACAGGGCCCGACAGAGCCCGACTGAGCCCGACAGGGTCCGACAGGGCCCGACAGAGAACAATAGAGACCGACAGAGACCGACAGAGCCCGACAGAGCCCGACAGAGCGCGACAGAGCGCGACAGAGCGCGACAGAGCCCGACGGAGACCAATGCAGCCTGACAGAACCCAATACAGCCCGACAGAGCCCGACAGAGCCCGACAGAGCCAAATAGAGCCCGACAGAGCCCGACAGAGCCCGACAGAGCCCGACAGAGCCCGACGGAGACCAATGCAGCCTGACAGAGCCCAATACAGCCCGACAGAGCCCGACAGAGCCCGACAGAGCCCGACAGGGCCCAGTAGAGCCCAGTAGAGCCCGACAGAGCCCAGTAGAGCCCGACAGATCCCAGTAGAGCCCGACAGAGCCCGACAGAGCCCGACAGGGCCCAGTAGAGCCCGACAGAGCCCGACAGAGCCCGACAGGGAACAGTAGAGCCCGACAGAGCCCGACAGAGCCCGACAGAGCCCGACAGAGCCCGACAGAGCCCGACAGGGCCCAGTAGAGCCCGAGAGAGCCCGACAGAGCCCGACAGAGCCCAATAGAGCCCAATAGAGCCCGACAGGGCCCGACAGGGCCCGACAGGGCCCAGTAGAGCCCAGTAGAGCCCGACAGAGCCCGACAGAGCCCGTCAGGGCCCGACAGGGCCCGACAGGGCCCAGTAGAGCCCGACAGAGCCCGACAGAGGCCAGTAGAGCCCGACAGATCCCGACAGAGCCCGACAGAGCCCGACAGGGCCCGACAGGGCCCAGTAGAGCCCGACAGAGCCCGACAGAGCCCGACAGAGCCCGACAGAGCCCGACAGGGCCCGACAGGGCCCAGTAGAGCCCAGTAGAGCCCAGTAGAGCCCGACAGGGCCCGACAGGGCCCAGTAGGGCCCGACAGGGCCCAGTAGAGCCCAGTAGAGGCCGACAGAGCCCAGTAGAGCCCGACAGAGCCCGACAGAGCCCGACAGAGCCCGACAGAGCCCGACAGAGCCCAGTAGAGCCCAGTAGAGCCCAGTAGAGCCCGACAGGGCCCGACTGAGCCCGACTGAGCCCGACTGAGCCCGACTGAGCCCGACAGAGAAAAATAGAGACCGACAGAGCCCGACAGAGCCCGACAGAGCCCGACAGAGCCCGACAGAGCCAAATAGAGCCCGACAGAGCCCGACAGAGCCCGACAGAGCCCGACAGAGCCCGACGGAGACCAATGCAGCCTGACAGAGCCCAATACAGCCCGACAGAGCCCGACAGAGCCCGACAGAGCCCGACAGAGCTTACACAGAGCCCGACAGAGGCCGACAGAGGCCGACAGAGGCCGACAGAGGCCGACAGAGGCCGACAGAGCCCGACAGAGCCCGACAGAGCCTACACAGAGCCCGACAGAGCCCGACAGAGCCTCAGAGAGCCCAATAGAGACCGACAGAGCCCAACAGAGCCCAAAAGAGCCCAATAGAGCCCGACAGATCCTGACAGAGCCCGACAGAGCCTGACAGAGCCCAATAGAGCCCAATAGAGCCCGACAGATCCTGACAGAGCCCGACAGAGCCCGACAGAGCCCGACAGAGCCCGACAGAGCCTACACAGAGCCCGACAGAGCCTGACAGAGCCCGACAGAGCCTGACAGAGCCTGACAGAGCCCAATAGAGACCGACAGAGCCCGACAGATCCTGACAGAGCCAGACAGAGCCTGACAGAGCCCGACAGAGCCCGACAGAGCCCGACAGAGCCCAATAGAGCCCAATAGAGCCCAATAGAGCCCGACAGATCCTGACAGAGCCCGACAGAGCCCGACAGAGCCCGACAGAGCCCGACTGAGCCCAATAGTGCCCGACAGAGCCCAGTAGAGCCCGACAGAGCCCAGTAGAGCCCGACAGAGCCCGACAGGGCCCGACAGGGCCCAGTAGAGCCCGACAGAGCCCGACAGAGCCCGACAGAGCCCAGTAGGGCCCGACAGGGCCCAGTAGAGCCCACTAGAGCCCGACAGAGCCCGACAGGACCCGACAGGGCCCAGTAGAACCCGACAGAGCCCAGTAGAGCCCGACAGAGCCCGACAGAGCCCGACAGAGCCCGACAGGGCCCGACAGGGCCCGACAGGGCCCAGTAGAGCCCGACAGAGCCCGACAGAGCCCGACAGAGCCCGACAGAGCCCGACAGGGCGCGACAGAGCCCAGTAGAGCCCGACAGGGCCCGACAGGGCCCAGTAGGGCCCGACAGAGCCCAGTAGAGCCCAGTAGAGTCCGACAGAGCCCAGTAGAGCCCAGTAGAGCCCGACAGAGCCCGACAGAGCCCGACAGAGCCCGACAGGGCCCGACAGGGCCCGACAGGGCCCGACTGAGCCCGACAGGGTCCGACAGAGACCAATAGAGACCGACAGAGCCCGACAGAGCCCGACAGAGCGCGACAGAGCCCGACAGAGCCCGACAGAGCCCGACGGAGACCAATGCAGCCTGACAGAGCCCAATACAGCCCGACAGAGCCCGACAGAGCCCGACAGAGCCCAGTAGAGCCCGACAGAGCCCGACAGAGCCCGACAGAGCCCAGTAGAGCCCGACAGAGCCCGACAGAGCCCGACAGAGCCCGACAGAGCCCAGTAGAGCCCAGTAGAGCCCGACAGGGCCCGACAGGGCCCGACTGAGCCCGACTGAGCCCGACTGAGCCCGACAGGGCCCGACAGGGCCCGACAGAGACCAATAGAGCCCGACAGAGCCCGACAGAGCCCGACAGAGCCCGACAGAGCCCGACAGAGACCAATGCAGCCTGACAGAGCTCAATACAGCCCGACAGAGCCCGACAGAGCCCGACAGAGCCCGACAGGGCCCAGTAGAGCCCAGTAGAGCCCGACAGAGCCCAGTAGAGCCCGACAGATCCCAGTAGAGCCCGACAGAGCCCGACAGAGCCCGACAGGGCCCGACAGGGCCCGACAGGGCCCGACAGGGCCCAGTAGAGCCCGACAGAGCCCGACAGAGCCCGACAGGGAACAGTAGAGCCCGACAGAGCCCGACAGAGCCCGACAGAGCCCAGTAGAGCCCGACAGAGCCCGACAGAGCCCGACAGAGCCCGACAGAGCCCAGTAGAGCCCAATAGAGCCCGACAGGGCCCGACAGGGCCCGACAGGGCCCGACAGGGCCCAGTAGAGCCCGACAGAGCCCGACAGAGCCCGACAGAGCCCGTCAGGGCCCGACAGAGCCCAGTAGAGCCCGACAGAGGCCAGTAGAGCCCGACAGAGCCCGACAGAGCCCGACAGGGCCCGACAGGGCCCGACAGGGCCCGACAGGGCCCAGTAGAGCCCGACAGAGCCCGACAGAGCCCGACAGAGCCCGACAGAGCCCGACAGGGCCCGACAGGGCCCAGTAGAGCCCAGTAGAGCCCAGTAGAGCCCGACAGGGCCCGACAGAGCCCAGTAGGGCCCGACAGGGCCCAGTAGAGCCCAGTAGAGGCCGACAGAGCCCAGTAGAGCCCGACAGAGCCCGACAGAGCCCGACAGAGCCCAGTAGAGCCCAGTAGAGCCCGACAGAGCCCGACAGAGCCCGACAGAGCCCAGTAGAGCCCAGTAGAGCCCGACAGGGCCCGACTGAGCCCGACTGAGCCCGACAGAGCCCGACAGAGCCCGACAGAGAAAAATAGAGCCCGACAGAGCCCAGTAGATCCAACTAGAGCCCGACAGAGCCCGACAGAGCCCGACAGAGCCCGACAGGGCCCGACAGGGCCCGACAGGGCCCGACAGAGCCCGACAGGGCCCGACAGGGCCCAGTAGAGCCCGACAGAGCCCAGTAGAGCCCGACAGAGCCCGACAGAGCCCGACGGAGACCAATGCAGCCTGACAGAGCCCAATACAGCCCGACAGAGCCCGACAGAGCCCGACAGAGCCCGACAGAGCCCGACAGGGAACAGTAGAGCCCAGTAGAGCCCAGTAGAGCCCGACAGAGCCCGACAGAGCCCGACAGAGCCCAGTAGAGCCCGACAGAGCCCAGTAGAGCCCGACAGAGCCCGACAGGGCCCGACAGGGCCCAGTAGAGCCCGACAGAGCCCGACAGAGCCCGACAGAGCCCGACAGAGCCCAGTAGGGCCCGACAGGGCCCGACAGGGCCCAGTAGAGCCCAGTAGAGCCCGACAGAGCCCGACAGGACCCGACAGGGCCCAGTAGAGCCCGACAGAGCCCGACAGAGCCCGACAGAGCCCGACAGAGCCCGACAGGGCGCGACAGAGCGCGACAGGGCGCGACAGAGCCCAGTAGAGCCCGACAGGGCCCGACAGAGCCCGACTGAGCCCGACAGGGTCCGACAGGGCCCGACAGAGACCAATAGAGACCGACAGAGCCCGACAGAGCCCGACAGAGCGCGACAGAGCCCGACAGAGCCCGACAGAGCCCGACAGAGCCCGACGGAGACCAATGCAGCCTGACAGAACCCAATACAGCCCGACAGAGCCCGACAGAGCCCGACAGAGCCCGACAGAGCCCGACAGAGCCCAGTAGAGCCCGACAGAGCCCGACAGAGCCCGACAGAGCCCGACAGAGCCCAGTAGAGCCCGACAGAGCCCGACAGAGCCCGACAGAGCCCGACAGAGCCCAGTAGAGCCCGACAGGGCCCGACAGGGCCCGACTGAGCCCGACTGAGCCCGACTGAGCCCGACAGGGCCCGACAGAGACCAATAGAGCCCGACAGAGCCCGACAGAGCCCGACAGAGCCCGACAGAGCCCGACAGAGCCCGACGGAGACCAATGCAGCCTGACAGAGCCCAATACAGCCCGACAGAGCCCGACAGAGCCCGACAGAGCCCGACAGGGCCCAGTAGAGCCCAGTAGAGCCCGACAGAGCCCAGTAGAGCCCGACAGAGCCCAGTAGAGCCCGACAGAGCCCGACAGAGCCCGACAGAGCCCGACAGAGCCCGACAGAGCCCGACAGGGCGCGACAGAGCCCGACAGGGCGCGACAGAGCCCAGTAGAGCCCGACAGGGCCCGACAGAGCCCAGTAGGGCCCGACAGAGCCCAGTAGAGGCCGACAGAGCCCAGTAGAGCCCAGTAGAGCCCGACAGAGCCCGACAGAGCCCGACAGAGCCCGACAGAGCCCGACAGAGCCCAGTAGAGCCCAACAGGGCCCGACAGAGCCCGACTGAGCCCGACAGGGTCCGACAGGGCCCGACAGAGACCAATAGAGACCGACAGAGCCCGACAGAGCCCGACAGAGCGCGACAGAGCCCGACAGAGCCCGACGGAGACCAATGCAGCCTGACAGAACCCAATACAGCCCGACAGAGCCCGACAGAGCCCGACAGAGCCCGACAGAGCCAAATAGAGCCCGACAGAGCCCGACAGAGCCCGACAGAGCCCGACAGAGCCCGACAGAGCCCGACGGAGACCAATGCAGCCTGACAGAGCCCAATACAGCCCGACAGAGCCCGACAGAGCCCGACAGAGCCCGACAGAGCCCAGTAGAGCCCAGTAGAGCCCGACAGAGCCCAGTAGAGCCCGACAGATCCCAGTAGAGCCCGACAGAGCCCGACAGAGCCCGACAGGGCCCGACAGGGCCCGACAGGGCCCAGTAGAGCCCGACAGAGCCCGACAGAGCCCGACAGGGAACAGTAGAGCCCGACAGAGCCCGACAGAGCCCGACAGAGCCCGACAGAGCCCAGTAGAGCCCAATAGAGCCCGACAGGGCCCGACAGGGCCCGACAGGGCCCAGTAGAGCCCAGTAGAGCCCGACAGAGCCCGACAGAGCCCGACAGAGCCCGTCAGGGCCCGACAGGGCCCAGTAGATCCCGACAGAGCCCGACAGAGGCCAGTAGAGCCCGACAGATCCCGACAGAGCCCGACAGAGCCCGACAGGGCCCGACAGGGCCCAGTAGAGCCCGACAGAGCCCGACAGAGCCCGACAGAGCCCGACAGAGCCCGACAGGGCCCGACAGGGCCCGACAGGGCCCGACAGGGCCCAGTAGAGCCCAGTAGAGCCCAGTAGAGCCCGACAGGGCCCGACAGGGCCCAGTAGGGCCCGACAGGGCCCAGTAGAGCCCAGTAGAGGCCGACAGAGCCCAGTAGAGCCCGACAGAGCCCGACAGAGCCCGACAGAGCCCGACAGAGCCCGACAGAGCCCAGTAGAGCCCAGTAGAGCCCAGTAGAGCCCGACAGGGCCCGACTGAGCCCGACTGAGCCCGACTGAGCCCGACTGAGCCCGACTGAGCCCGACAGAGAAAAATAGAGACCGACAGAGCCCGACAGAGCCCGACAGAGCCCGACAGAGCCCGACAGAGCCAAATAGAGCCCGACAGAGCCCGACAGAGCCCGACAGAGCCCGACAGAGCCCGACGGAGACCAATGCAGCCTGACAGAGCCCAATACAGCCCGACAGAGCCCGACAGAGCCCGACAGAGCCCGACAGAGCTTACACAGAGCCCGACAGAGGCCGACAGAGGCCGACAGAGGCCGACAGAGGCCGACAGAGGCCGACAGAGCCTACACAGAGCCCGACAGAGCCCGACAGAGCCCGACAGAGCCTCAGAGAGCCCAATAGAGACCGACAGAGCCCAACAGAGCCCAAAAGAGCCCAATAGAGCCCGACAGATCCTGACAGAGCCCGACAGAGCCTGACAGAGCCCAATAGAGCCCAATAGAGCCCGACAGATCCTGACAGAGCCCGACAGAGCCCGACAGAGCCCGACAGAGCCCGACAGAGCCCGACAGAGCCTACACAGAGCCCGACAGAGCCCGACAGAGCCCGACAGAGCCCGACAGAGCCTGACAGAGCCCAATAGAGACCGACAGAGCCCGACAGAGCCCGACAGATCCTGACAGAGCCAGACAGAGCCTGACAGAGCCCGACAGAGCCCGACAGAGCCCGACAGAGCCCGACAGAGCCCAATAGAGCCCAATAGAGCCCAATAGAGCCCGACAGATCCTGACAGAGCCCGACAGAGCCCGACAGAGCCCGACAGAGCCCGACAGAGCCCGACTGAGCCCAATAGTGCCCGACAGAGCCCAGTAGAGCCCGACAGAGCCCAGTAGAGCCCGACAGAGCCCGACAGGGCCCGACAGGGCCCAGTAGAGCCCGACAGAGCCCGACAGAGCCCGACAGAGCCCGACAGAGCCCGACAGAGCCCGACAGGGCCCGACAGGGCCCAGTAGAGCCCAGTAGAGCCCGACAGAGCCCGACAGGACCCGACAGGGCCCAGTAGAACCCGACAGAGCCCAGTAGAGCCCGACAGAGCCCGACAGAGCCCGACAGAGCCCGACAGGGCCCGACAGGGCCCGACAGGGCCCAGTAGAGCCCGACAGAGCCCGACAGAGCCCGACAGAGCCCGACAGAGCCCGACAGGGCGCGACAGAGCCCAGTAGAGCCCGACAGGGCCCGACAGGGCCCAGTAGGGCCCGACAGAGCCCAGTAGAGCCCAGTAGAGGCCGACAGAGCCCAGTAGAGCCCAGTAGAGCCCGACAGAGCCCGACAGAGCCCGACAGAGCCCGACAGGGCCCGACAGGGCCCGACAGGGTCCGACAGAGACCAATAGAGACCGACAGAGCCCGACAGAGCCCGACAGAGCGCGACAGAGCGCGACAGAGCGCGACAGAGCCCGACAGAGCCCGACGGAGACCAATGCAGCCTGACAGAGCCCAATACAGCCCGACAGAGCCCGACAGAGCCCGACAGAGCCCGACAGAGCCCAGTAGAGCCCGACAGAGCCCGACAGAGCCCGACAGAGCCCAGTAGAGCCCGACAGAGCCCGACAGAGCCCGACAGAGCCCGACAGAGCCCAGTAGAGCCCAGTAGAGCCCGACAGGGCCCGACAGGGCCCGACTGAGCCCGACTGAGCCCGACTGAGCCCGACAGGGCCCGACAGAGACCAATAGAGCCCGACAGAGCCCGACAGAGCCCGACAGAGCCCGACAGAGACCAATGCAGCCTGACAGAGCCCAATACAGCCCGACAGAGCCCGACAGAGCCCGACAGAGCCCGACAGGGCCCAGTAGAGCCCAGTAGAGCCCGACAGAGCCCAGTAGAGCCCGACAGATCCCAGTAGAGCCCGACAGAGCCCGACAGAGCCCGACAGGGCCCGACAGGGCCCGACAGGGCCCGACAGGGCCCAGTAGAGCGCGACAGAGCCCGACAGAGCCCGACAGGGAACAGTAGAGCCCGACAGAGCCCGACAGAGCCCGACAGAGCCCAGTAGAGCCCGACAGAGCCCGACAGAGCCCGACAGAGCCCGACAGAGCCCGACAGGGCCCAGTAGAGCCCGAGAGAGCCCGACAGAGCCCGACAGAGCCCAGTAGAGCCCAATAGAGCCCGACAGGGCCCGACAGGGCCCGACAGGGCCCGACAGGGCCCAGTAGAGCCCGACAGAGCCCGACAGAGCCCGACAGAGCCCGACAGGGCCCGACAGGGCCCAGTAGAGCCCGACAGAGCCTGACAGAGCCCGACAGAGGCCAGTAGAGCCCGACAGAGCCCGACAGAGCCCGACAGGGCCCGACAGAGCCCGACAGGGCCCAGTAGAGCCCGACAGGGCCCGACAGAGCCCGACAGAGCCCGACAGAGCCCAGTAGAGCCCAGTAGAGCCCAGTAGAGCCCGACAGGGCCCGACAGAGCCCAGTAGGGCCCGACAGGGCCCAGTAGAGCCCAGTAGAGGCCGACAGAGCCCAGTAGAGCCCGACAGAGCCCGACAGAGCCCGACAGAGCCCGACAGAGCCCAGTAGAGCCCAGTAGAGCCCGACAGAGCCCGACAGAGCCCGACAGAGCCCAGTAGAGCCCAGTAGAGCCCGACAGGGCCCGACTGAGCCCGACTGAGCCCGACAGAGCCCGACAGAGCCCGACAGAGCCCGACAGAGAAAAATAGAGACCGACAGAGCCCGACAGAGCCCGACAGAGCCCGACAGAGCCCGACAGAGCCCGACGGAGCCCGACGGAGACCAATGCAGCATGACAGAGCCCAATACAGCCCGACAGAGCCCGACAGAGCCCGACAGAGCCCGACAGAGCTTACACAGAGCCCGACAGAGGCCGACAGAGCCCGACAGAGCCCGACAGAGCCTACACAGAGCCCGACAGAGCCCGACAGAGCGCGACAGAGCGCGACAGAGCCCGACAGAGCCCGACAGAGCCTCAGAGAGCCCAATAGAGACCGACAGAGCCCAACAGAGCCCAAAAGAGCCCAATAGAGCCCGACAGATCCTGACAGAGCCCGACAGAGCCTGACAGAGCCCAATAGAGCCCAATAGAGCCCGACAGATCCTGACAGAGCCCGACAGAGCCCGACAGAGCCCGACAGAGCCCGACAGAGCCTACACAGAGCCCGACAGAGCCTGACAGAGCCCGACAGAGCCTGACAGAGCCTGACAGAGCCCGATAGAGACCGACAGAGCCCGACAGAGCCCGACAGAGCCCAATAGAGCCCGACAGATCCTGACAGAGCCAGACAGAGCCCGACAGAGCCCGACAGAGCCCGACAGAGCCCGACAGATCCTGACAGAGCCCGACAGAGCCCGACAGAACCCGACAGAACCTACACAGAGCCCGACAGAGCCCGACAGAGCCCGACAGAGCCCTGGGGAGGAATGGGGAGCCCTGAGGAACCAAGACACGTTCTGGGGAGCCCTGGGGAGGAATGGGGAGACCTCGGGCACCAAGACACGTTTTGGGGAGCTCTGGGGAGGAATGGGGAGCCCCGAAAAACAAAGGCACGTTTTGGGGAGCCCTGGGGAGGAATGGGGAGCTCTGGGGAACCAAGACATGTTTTGGGGAGCTCTGGGGAGGAATGGGGAGCCCCGAGAAACAAAGGCACGTTTTGGGGAGCCCTGGGGAGGAATGGGGAGCCCCGAGAAACAAAGACACGTTTTGGGGAGCCCTGGGGAGGAATGGGAAGCTCTGGGGAACCAAGACACATTTTGGGGAGCTCTGGGGAGGAATGGGGAGCCCCGAGAGACAAAGGTACATTTTGGGGAGCCCTGGGGAGGAATGGGGAGCTCTGGGGAACCAAGACACGTTTTGGGGAGCTCTGGGGAGGAATGGGGAGATCTGGGGAACCAAGACATGTTTTGGGGAGCTCTGGGGAGGAATGGGGAGCCTTGGGGAACAAAGACACGTTTTGGGGAGCCCTGGGGAGGAATGGGGAGCTCTGGGGAACCAATACACGTTTTGGGGAGCTCTGGGGAGGAATGGGGAGCCCCGAAAAACAAAGGCACGTTTTGGGGAGCCCTGGGGAGGAATGGGGAGCTCTGGGGAACCAAGACACGTTTTGGGGAGCTCTGGGGAGGAATGAGGAGCCCCGCGAAACTAAGGCACGTTTTGGGGAGCCCTGGGGAGGAATGGGGAGCCCTGGGGAACCAAGACACGTTTTGGGGAGCCCTGGGGAGGAATGGGGAGCCCCGAGAAACAAAGACACGTTTTGGGGAGCCCTGGGGAGGAATGGGGAGCCCTGGAGAACCAAGACACATTTTGGGGAGCTCTGGGGAGGAATGGGGAGCCTTGAGAAACAACGACACGTTTTGGGGAGCCCTGGGGAGGAATGGGGAGCCCTGGGGAAACAAGACACGTTTTGGGGAGCCCTGGGGAGGAATGGGGAGACCTGGAGAACCAAGACACGTTTTGGGGAGCCATGGGGAGGAATGGGGAGCCCTGAGGAACCAAGACACGTTTTGGGGAGCCCTGGGGAGGAATGGGGAGCCCTGGGGAACCAAGACACGTTTTGGGGAGCACAGGGGAGAAATGGGGAGCCTTGGAGAACCAAGACACGTTTTGGGGAGCCCTGGGGAGGAATGGGGAGCTCTGGGGAACCAAGACACGTTTTGGGGAGCCCTGGGGAGGAATTGGGAGCCCTGAGAAACAAAGGTACATTTTGGGGAGCCCTGGGGAGGAATGGGGAGCTCTGGGGAACCAAGACACGTTTTGGGGAGCTCTGGGGAGGAATGGGAAGATCTGGGGAACCAAGACATGTTTTGGGGAGCTCTGGGGAGGAATGGGGAGCCTTGGGGAACAAAGACACGTTTTGGGGAGCTCTGGGGAGGAATGGGGAGCTCTGGGGAACCAATACACGTTTTGCGGAGCTCTGGGGAGGAATGGGGAGCCCCGAGAAACAAAGGCACGTTTTGGGGAGCCCTGGGGAGGAATGGGGAGCTCTGGGGAACCAAGACACGTTTTGGGGAGCTCTGGGGAGGAATGGGGAGCCCCGAGAAACAAAGGCACGTTTTGGGGAGCCCTGGGGAGGAATGGGGAGCCCTGGGGAACCAAGACACGTTTTGGGGAGCCCTGGGGAGGAATGGGGAGCCCCGAGAAACAAAGACACGTTTTGGGGAGCCCTGGGGAGGAATGGGGAGCTCTGGGGAACCAAGACACATTTTGGGGAGCTCTCGGGAGGAATGGGGAGCCTTGAGAAACAACGACACGTTTTGGGGAGCCCTGGGGAGGAATGGGGAGCTCTGGGGAACCAAGACACGTTTTGGGGAGCCCTGGGGAGGAATGGGGAGACCTGGAGAACCAAGACACGTTTTGGGGAGCCATGGGGAGGAATGGGGAGCCCTGAGGAACCAAGACACGTTTTGGGGAGCCCTGGGGAGGAATGGGGAGCCCTGGAGAACCAAGACACGTTTTGGGGAGCACAGGGGAGAAATGGGGAGCCTTGGGGAACCAAGACACGTTTTGGGGAGCCCTGGGGAGGAATGGGGAGCTCTGGGGAACGAAGACACGTTTTGGGGAGCCCTGGGGAGGAATTGGGAGCCCTGAGGAACCAGGACACGTTCTGGGGAGCCCTGGGGAGGAATGGGGAGACCTGCGGAACCAAGACACGTTTTGGGGAGCTCTGGGGAGGAATGGGGAGCCCCGAAAAACAAAGGCACGTTTTGGGGAGCCCTGGGGAGGAATGGGGAGCTCTGGGGAACCAAGACACGTTTTGGGGAGCCCTGGGGAGGAATGGGGAGCCTTGGGGAACGAAGACACGTTTTGGGGAGCCCTGGGGAGGAATGGGGAGCCCCGAGAAACAAAGGCACGTTTTGGGGAGCCCTGGGGAGGAATGGGGAACCCCGAGGAAGGAAGAGACGTTTTGGGGAGCTCTGGGGAGGAATGGGGAGCTCTGGGGAACCAATACACGTTTTGCGGAGCTCTGGGGAGGAATGGGGAGCCCCGAGAAACAAAGGCACGTTTTGGGGAGCCCTGGGGAGGAATGGGGAGCTCTGGGGAACCAAGACACGTTTTGGGGAGCTCTGGGGAGGAATGGGGAGCCCCGAGAAACAAAGGCACGTTTTGGGGAGCCCTGGGGAGGAATGGGGAGCCCTGGGGAACCAAGACACGTTTTGGGGAGCCCTGGGGAGGAATGGGGAGCCCCGAGAAACAAAGACACGTTTTGGGGAGCCCTGGGGAGGAATGGGGAGCTCTGGGGAACCAAGACACATTTTGGGGAGCTCTGGGGAGGAATGGGGAGCCTTGAGAAACAACGACACGTTTTGGGGAGCCCTGGGGAGGAATGGGGAGCTCTGGGGAACCAAGACACGTTTTGGGGAGCCCTGGGGAGGAATGGGGAGACCTGGAGAACCAAGACACGTTTTGGGGAGCCATGGGGAGGAATGGGGAGCCCTGAGGAACCAAGACACGTTTTGGGGAGCCCTGGGGAGGAATGGGGAGCCCTGGAGAACCAAGACACGTTTTGGGGAGCACAGGGGAGAAATGGGGAGCCTTGGGGAACCAAGACACGTTTTGGGGAGCCCTGGGGAGGAATGGGGAGCTCTGGGGAACCAAGACACGTTTTGGGGAGCCCTGGGGAGGAATTGGGAGCCCTGAGGAACCAGGACACGTTCTGGGGAGCCCTGGGGAGGAATGGGGAGACCTGCGGAACCAAGACACGTTTTGGGGAGCTCTGGGGAGGAATGGGGAGCCCCGAAAAACAAAGGCACGTTTTGGGGAGCCCTGGGGAGGAATGGGGAGCTCTGGGGAACCAAGACACGTTTTGGGGAGCCCTGGGGAGGAATGGGGAGCCTTGGGGAACGAAGACACGTTTTGGGGAGCCCTGGGGAGGAATGGGGAGCCCCGAGAAACAAAGGCACGTTTTGGGGAGCCCTGGGGAGGAATGGGGAACCCCGAGGAAGGAAGACACGTTTTGGGGAGCCCTGGGGAGGAATGGGGAGCCCTGGGGAACCAAGACACGTTTTGGGGAGCCCTGGGGAGGAATGGGGAGCTCTGGGGAACCAAGACACATTCTGGGGAGCTCTGGGGAGGAATGGGGAGCCCCGAGAAACAAAGGCACGTTTTGGGGAGCCCTGGGGAGGAATGGGGAGCTCTGGGGAACCAAGACACGTTTTGGGGAGCCCTGCGGAGGAATGGGGAGCCCTGGGGAACCAAGACACGTTTTGGGGAGCCCTGGGGAGGAATGGGGAGCTCTGGGGAACCAAGACACGTTTTGGGGAGCCCTGGGGAGGAATGGGGAGCTCTGGGGAACCAAGACATGTTTTGGGGAGCTCTGGGGAGGAATGGGGAGCCCCGAGAAACAAAGGCACGTTTTGGGGAGCCCTGGGGAGGAATGGGGAGCCCTGAGGAAGCAAGACACGTTCTGGGGAGCCCTGGGGAGGAATGGGGAGACCTGCGGAACCAAGACACGTTTTGGGGAGCCCTGGGGAGGAATGGGGAGCCCTGGGGAACCAAGACACGTTTTGGGGAGCTCTGGGGAGGAATGGGGAGCCCCGAAAAACAAAGGCACGTTTTGGGGAGCCCTGGGGAGGAATGGGGAGCTCTGGGGAACCAAGACACGTTTTGGGGAGCTCTGGGGAGGAATGGGGAGCCCCGAGAAACAAAGGCACGTTTTGGGGAGCCCTGGGGAGGAATGGGGAGCTCTGGGGAACCAAGACACGTTTTGGGGAGCTCTGGGGAGGAATGGGGAGGCCCAAGAAATAAAGGCACGTTTTGGGGAGCCCTGGGGAGGAATGGGGAGCTCTGGGGAACCAAGACACGTTTTGGGGAGCCCTGGGGAGGAATGGGGAGCCTTGGGGAACCAAGACACGTTTTGGGGAGCCCTGGGGAGGAATGGGGAGCTCTGGGGAACCAAGACACGTTTTGGGGAGCCCTGGGGAGTAATGGGGAGCCTTGGGGAACGAAGACACGTTTTGAGGAGCCCTGGGGAGGAATGGGGAGCCCCGAGAAACAAAGGCACGTTTTGGGGAGCCCTGGGGAGCAATGGGGAACCCTGAGGAAGGAAGACACGTTTTGGGGAGCCCTGGGGAGGAATGGGGAGCCCTGGGGAACCAAGACACGTTTTGGGGAGCCCTGGGGAGGAATGGGGAGCTCTGGGGAACCAAGACACATTTTGGGGAGCTCTGGGGAGGAATGGGGAGCCCCGAGAAACAAAGGCACGTTTTGGGGAGCCCTGGGGAGGAATGGGGAGCTCTGGGGAACCAAGACACGTTTTGACGAGCCCTGGGGTGGAATGGGGAGCTCTGGGGAACCAAGACATGTTTTGGGGAGCTCTGGGGAGGAATGGGGAGCCCCGAGAAACAAAGGCACGTTTTGGGGAGCCCTGGGGAGGAATGGGGAGCCCTGAGGAACCAAGACACGTTCTGGGGAGCCCTGGGGAGGAATGGGGAGCTCTGGGGAACCAAGACACGTTTTGGGGAGCCCTGGGGAGGAATGGGGAGCCCTGAGGAACCAAGACACGTTCTTGGGAGCCCTGGGGAGGAATGGGGAGACCTGCGGAACCAAGACACGTTTTGGGGAGCCCTGGGGAGGAATGGGGAGCCCTGGGGAACCAAGACACATTTTGGGGAGCTCTGGGGAGGAATGGGGAGCCCCGAAAAACAAAGGCACGTTTTGGGGAGCCCTGGGGAGGAATGGGGAGCTCTGGGGAACCAAGACACGTTTTGGGGAGCTCTGGGGAGGAATGGGGAGCCCCGAGAAACAAAGGCACGTTTTGGGGAGCCCTGGGGAGGAATGGGGAGCTCTGGGGAACCAAGACACGTTTTGGGGAGCTCTGGGGAGGAATGGGGAGCCCCGAGAAACAAAGGCACGTTTTGGGGAGCCCTGGGGAGCAATGGGGAACCCTGAGGAAGGAAGACACGTTTTGGGGAGCCCTGGGGAGGAATGGGGAGCCTTGGGGAACCAAGACATGTTTTGGGGAGCCCTGGGGAGGAATGGGGAGCCCCGAGAAACAAAGACACATTTTGGGGAGCCCTGGGGAGCAATGGGGAACCCCGAGGAAGGAAGACACGTTTTGGGGAGCCCTGAGGAACCAGGACACGTTCTGGGGAGCCCTGGGGAGGAATGGGGAGCTCTGGGGAACCAAGACACGTTTTGGGGAGCCCTGGGGAGGAATGGGGAGCCCTGGAGAACCAAGACATATTTTGGGGAGCCCTGGGGAGGAATGGGGAGCCCCTAGAAAAAAAGACACGTTTTGGGGAGCCCTGGGGAGCAATGGGGAACCCCGAGGAAGGAAGACACGTTTTGGGGAGCCGTGAGGAACCAAGACACGTTCTGGGGAGCCCTGGGGAGGAATGGGGAGCTCTGGGGAACCAAGACACATTTTGGGGAGCCCTGGGGAGGAATGGGGAGCCTTGGGGAACCAAGACACGTTTTGGGGAGCTCTGGGGAGGAATGGGGAGCTCTGGGGAACCAAGACACGTTTTGGGGAGCTCTGGGGAGGAATAGGGAGCCCCGAGAAACAAAGGCACGTTTTGGGGAGCCCTGGGGAGGAATGGGGAGCTCTGGGGAACCAAGACACGTTTTGGGGAGCCCTGGGGAGGAATGGGGAGCACCGAGAAACAAAGGTACGTTTTGGGGAGCCCTGGGGCGGAATGGGGAGCTCTGGGGAACCAAGACACATTCTGGGGAGCTCTGGGGAGGAATGGGGAGCCCCGAGAAACAAAGGCACGTTTTGGGAAGCCCTGGGGAGGAATGGGGAGCTCTGGGGAACCAAGACACGTTTTGGGGAGCCCTGGGGAGGAATGGGGAGCCCTGGGGAAACAAGACACGTTTTGGGGAGCCCTGGGGAGGAATGGGGAGCTCTGGGGAACCAAGACACGTTTTGGGGAGCCCTGGGGAGGAATGGGAGCCCTGGGGAATCAAGACACCTTTTGGGGAGCCCTGGGGAGGAATGGGGAGCTCTGGGGAACCAAGACACAGTTTGCGGAGCTCTGGGGAGGAATGGGGAGCCCCGAGAAACAAAGGCACGTTTTGGGGAGCCCTGGGGAGGAATGGGGAGCTCTGGGGAACCAAGACACGTTTTGGGGAGCCCTGGGGAACCAAGACACGTTTTGGGGAGCCCTGGGGAGGAATGGGGAGCTCTGGGGAACCAAGACACGTTTTGGGGAGCCCTGGGGAGGAATGGGGAGCCTTGGGGAACCAAGACACGTTTTGGGGAGCCCTGGGGAGGAATGGGGAGCCCCGAGAAACAAAGGCACGTTTTGGGGAGCCCTGGGGAGCAATGGGGAACCCCGAGGAAGGAAGACACGTTTTGGGGAGCCCTGGGGAGGAATGGGGAGCCCTGGGGAACCAAGACACGTTTTGGGGAGCCCTGGGGAGGAATGGCGAGCTCTGGGGAACCAAGACACATTTTGGGGAGCTCTGGGGAGGAATGGGGAGCCCCGAGAAACAAAGGCACGTTTTGGGGAGCCCTGGGGAGGAATGGGGAGCTCTGGGGAACCAAGACACGTTTTGGGGAGCCCTGGGGAGGAATGGGGAGCCTTGGGGAACCAAGACACGTTTTGGGGAGCCCTGGGGAGGAATGGGGAGCTCTGGGGAACCAAGACACGTTTTGACGAGCCCTGGGGTGGAATGGGGAGCTCTGGGGAACCAAGACATGTTTTGGGGAGCTCTGGGGAGGAATGGGGAGCCCCGAGAAACAAAGGCACGTTTTGGGGAGCCCTGGGGAGGAATGGGGAGCCCTGAGGAACCAAGACACGTTCTGGGGAGCCCTGGGGAGGAATGGGGAGACCTGCGGAACCAAGACACGTTTTGGGGAGCCCTGGGGAGGAATGGGGAGCCCTGGAGAACCAAGACACGTTCTTGGGAGCCCTGGGGAGGAATGGGGAGACCTGCGGAACCAAGACACGTTTTGGGGAGCCCTGGGGAGGAATGGGGAGCCCTGGGGAACCAAGACACGTTTTGGGGAGCTCTGGGGAGGAATGGAGAGCCCCGAAAAACAAAGGCACGTTTTGGGGAGCCCTGGGGAGGAATGGGGAGCTCTGGGGAACCAAGACACGTTTTGGGGAGCTCTGGGGAGGAATGGGGAGCCCCGAGAAACAAAGGCACGTTTTGGGGAGCCCTGGGGAGGAATGGGGAGCTCTGGGGAACCAAGACACGTTTTGGGGAGCTCTGGGGAGGAATGGGGAGCCCCGAGAAACAAAGGCACATTTTGGGGAGCCCTGGGGAGGAATGGGGAGCTCTGGGGAACCAAGACACGTTTTGGGGAGCCCTGGGGAGGAATGGGGAGCCTTGGGGAACCAAGACACGTTTTGGGGAGCCCTGGGGAGGAATGGGGAGCCCCGAGAAACAAAGACACGTTTTGGGGAGCCCTGGGGAGCAATGGGGAACCCCGAGGAAGGAAGACACGTTTTGGGGAGCCCTGAGGAACCAGGACACGTTCTGGGGAGCCCTGGGGAGGAATGGGGAGCTCTGGGGAACCAAGACACGTTTTGGGGAGCCCTGGGGAGGAATGGGGAGCCCTGGAGAACCAAGACACATTCTGGGGAGCCATGGGGAGGAATGGGGAGCCCTGAGGAACGAAGACACGTTTTGGGGAGCCCTGGGGAGGAATGGGGAGCCCCGAGAAACAAAGGCACATTTTGGGGAGCCCTGGGGAGGAATGGGGAGCTCTAGGGAACCAAGACACGTTTTGGGGAGCCCTGGGGAGGAATGGGGAGCCCTGGGGAACCAAGACACGTTTTGGGGAGCCCAGGGGAGGAATGGGGAGCTCTGGGGAACCAAGACACATTTTGGGGAGCTCTGGGGAGGAATGGGGAGCCCCGAGAAAGAAAGGCACGTTTTGGGGAGCCCTGGGGAGGAATGGGGAGCTCTGGGGAACCAAGACACGTTCTGGGGAGCCCTGGGGAGGAATGGGGAGACCTGCGGAACCAAGACACGTTTTGGGGAGCCCTGGGGAGGAATGGGGAGCTCTGGGGAACCAAGACACGTTTTGGGGAGCCCTGGGGAGGAATGGGGAGCCCTGGGGAACCAAGACACGTTTTGGGGAGCCCTGGGGAGGAATGGGGAGCTCTGGGGAACCAAGACACGTTTTGGGGAGCCCTGGGGAGGAATGGGGAGCTCTGGGGAACCAAGACACGTTTTGGGGAGCTCTGGGGAGGAATGGGGAGCCCCGAGAAACAAAGGCACGTTTTGGGGAGCCCTGGGGAGGAATGGGGAGCCTTGGGCAACCAAGACACGTTTTGGGGAGCCCTGGGGAGGAATGGGGAGCCCCGAGAATCAAAGACACGTTGTGGGGAGCCCTGGGGAGCAATAGGGAACCCCGAGAATGCAAGACACGTTTTGGGGAGCCCTGAAAAACCATGACACGTTCTGGGGAGCCCTGGGGAGGAATGGGGAGACCTGCGGAACCAAGACACGTTTTGGGGAGCCCTGGGGAGGAATGGGGAGCCCCGAGAAACAAAGACATGTTTTGGGGAGCCCTGGGGAGGAATGGGGAGCTCTGGGGAACCAAGACACGTTTTGGGGAGCCCTGGGGAGGAATGGGGAGCCCTGGAGAACCAAGACACGTTTTGGGGAGCCATGGGGAGGAATGGGGAGCCCTGAGGAACCAAGACACGTTTTGGGGAGCCCTGGGGAGGAATGGGGAGCCCTGGGGAACCAAGACACGTTTTGGGGAGCACTGGGGAGAAATGGGGAGCCTTGGGGAACCAAGACACGTTTTGGGGAGCCCTGGGGAGGAATGGGGAGCTCTGGGGAACCAAGACACGTTTTGGGGAGCCCTGGGGAGGAATGGGGAGCCCTGAGGAAAAAAGACACGTTCTGGGGAGGCCTGGGGAGGAATGGGGAGACCTGCGGAATCTAGACACGTTTTGGGGAGCTCTGGGGAGGAATGGGGAGCCCCGAAAAACAAAGGCACGTTTTGGGGAGCCCTGGGGAGGAATGGGGAGCTCTGGGGAACCAAGACACGTTTTGGGGAGCTCTGGGGAGGAATGGGGAGCCCCGAGAAACAAAGGCACGTTTTGGGGAGCCCTGGGGAGGAATGGGGAGCCCCGAGAAACAAAGACACATTTTGGGGAGCCCTGGGGAGCAATGGGGAACCCCGAGGAAGGAAGACACGTTTTGGGGAGCCCTGAGGAACCAAGACAATTTCTGGGGAGCCCTGGGGAGGAATGGGGAGACCTGCGGAACCAAGAAACGTTTTGGGGAGCCCTGGGGATTAATGGGGAGCCCTGGGGAAACAAGACACGTTTTGGGGAGCCCTGGGGAGGAATGGGGAGCTCTGGGGAACCAAGACACATTTTGGGGAGCCCTGGGGAGGAATGGGAGCCCTGGGGAATCAAGACACGTTTTGGGGAGCCCTGGGGAGGAATGGGGAGCCTTGGGGAACCAAGACACATTTTGCGGAGATCTGGGGAGGAATGGGGAGCCCCGAGAAACAAAGGCACGTTTTGGGGAGACCTGGGGAGGAATGGGGAGCTCTGGGGAACCAAGACACGTTTTGGGCAGCCCTGGGGAGGAATGGGGAGCCTTGGGGAACCAAGACACGTTTTGGGGAGCCCTGGGGAGGAATGGGGAGCTCTGGGGAACCAAGACACATTTTGGGGAGCTCTGGGGAGGAATGGGGAGCCCCGAGAAACAAAGGTACGTTTTGAGGAGCCCTGGGGAGGAATGGGGAGCTCTGGGGAACCAAGACACGTTTTGGGGAGCCCTGGGGAGGAATGGGGAGCCCTGGGGAACCAAGAAACGTTTTGGGGAGCCCTGGGGAGGAATGGGGAGCCTTGGGGAACCAAGACACGTTTTGGGGAGCCCTGGGGAGGAATGGGGAGCCCCGAGAAACAAAGGCACGTTTTGGGGAGCCCTGGGGAGGAATGGGGAACCCCGAGGAAGGAAGACACGTTTTGGGGAGCCCTGGGGAGGAATGGGGAGCCCTGGGGAACCAAGACACGTTTTGGGGAGCCCTGGGGAGGAATGGGGAGCTCTGGGGAACCAAGACACATTCTGGGGAGCTCTGGGGAGGAATGGGGAGCCCCGAGAAACAAAGGCACGTTTTGGGGAGCCCTGGGGAGGAATGGGGAGCTCTGGGGAACCAAGACACGTTTTGGGGAGCCCTGCGGAGGAATGGGGAGCCCTGGGGAACCAAGACACGTTTTGGGGAGCCCTGGGGAGGAATGGGGAGCTCTGGGGAACCAAGACACGTTTTGGGGAGCCCTGGGGAGGAATGGGGAGCTCTGGGGAACCAAGACATGTTTTGGGGAGCTCTGGGGAGGAATGGGGAGCCCCGAGAAACAAAGGCACGTTTTGGGGAGCCCTGGGGAGGAATGGGGAGCCCTGAGGAAGCAAGACACGTTCTGGGGAGCCCTGGGGAGGAATGGGGAGACCTGCGGAACCAAGACACGTTTTGGGGAGCCCTGGGGAGGAATGGGGAGCCCTGGGGAACCAAGACACGTTTTGGGGAGCTCTGGGGAGGAATGGGGAGCCCCGAAAAACAAAGGCACGTTTTGGGGAGCCCTGGGGAGGAATGGGGAGCTCTGGGGAACCAAGACACGTTTTGGGGAGCTCTGGGGAGGAATGGGGAGCCCCGAGAAACAAAGGCACGTTTTGGGGAGCCCTGGGGAGGAATGGGGAGCTCTGGGGAACCAAGACACGTTTTGGGGAGCTCTGGGGAGGAATGGGGAGGCCCAAGAAATAAAGGCACGTTTTGGGGAGCCCTGGGGAGGAATGGGGAGCTCTGGGGAACCAAGACACGTTTTGGGGAGCCCTGGGGAGGAATGGGGAGCCTTGGGGAACCAAGACACGTTTTGGGGAGCCCTGGGGAGGAATGGGGAGCTCTGGGGAACCAAGACACGTTTTGGGGAGCCCTGGGGAGTAATGGGGAGCCTTGGGGAACGAAGACACGTTTTGAGGAGCCCTGGGGAGGAATGGGGAGCCCCGAGAAACAAAGGCACGTTTTGGGGAGCCCTGGGGAGCAATGGGGAACCCTGAGGAAGGAAGACACGTTTTGGGGAGCCCTGGGGAGGAATGGGGAGCCCTGGGGAACCAAGACACGTTTTGGGGAGCCCTGGGGAGGAATGGGGAGCTCTGGGGAACCAAGACACATTTTGGGGAGCTCTGGGGAGGAATGGGGAGCCCCGAGAAACAAAGGCACGTTTTGGGGAGCCCTGGGGAGGAATGGGGAGCTCTGGGGAACCAAGACACGTTTTGAGGAGCCCTGGGGTGGAATGGGGAGCTCTGGGGAACCAAGACATGTTTTGGGGAGCTCTGGGGAGGAATGGGGAGCCCCGAGAAACAAAGGCACGTTTTGGGGAGCCCTGGGGAGGAATGGGGAGCCCTGAGGAACCAAGACACGTTCTGGGGAGCCCTGGGGAGGAATGGGGAGCTCTGGGGAACCAAGACACGTTTTGGGGAGCCCTGGGGAGGAATGGGGAGCCCTGAGGAACCAAGACACGTTCTTGGGAGCCCTGGGGAGGAATGGGGAGACCTGCGGAACCAAGACACGTTTTGGGGAGCCCTGGGGAGGAATGGGGAGCCCTGGGGAACCAAGACACATTTTGGGGAGCTCTGGGGAGGAATGGGGAGCCCCGAAAAACAAAGGCACGTTTTGGGGAGCCCTGGGGAGGAATGGGGAGCTCTGGGGAACCAAGACACGTTTTGGGGAGCTCTGGGGAGGAATGGGGAGCCCCGAGAAACAAAGGCACGTTTTGGGGAGCCCTGGGGAGGAATGGGGAGCTCTGGGGAACCAAGACACGTTTTGGGGAGCTCTGGGGAGGAATGGGGAGCCCCGAGAAACAAAGGCACGTTTTGGGGAGCCCTGGGGAGCAATGGGGAACCCTGAGGAAGGAAGACACGTTTTGGGGAGCCCTGGGGAGGAATGGGGAGCCTTGGGGAACCAAGACACGTTTTGGGGAGCCCTGGGGAGGAATGGGGAGCCCCGAGAAACAAAGACACATTTTGGGGAGCCCTGGGGAGCAATGGGGAACCCCGAGGAAGGAAGACACGTTTTGGGGAGCCCTGAGGAACCAGGACACGTTCTGGGGAGCCCTGGGGAGGAATGGGGAGCTCTGGGGAACCAAGACACGTTTTGGGGAGCCCTGGGGAGGAATGGGGAGCCCTGGAGAACCAAGACATGTTTTGGGGAGCCCTGGGGAGGAATGGGGAGCCCCTAGAAAAAAAGACACGTTTTGGGGAGCCCTGGGGAGCAATGGGGAACCCCGAGGAAGGAAGACACGTTTTGGGGAGCCGTGAGGAACCAAGACACGTTCTGGGGAGCCCTGGGGAGGAATGGGGAGCTCTGGGGAACCAAGACACATTTTGGGGAGCCCTGGGGAGGAATGGGGAGCCTTGGGGAACCAAGACACGTTTTGGGGAGCTCTGGGGAGGAATGGGGAGCTCTGGGGAACCAAGACACATTTTGGGGAGCTCTGGGGAGGAATAGGGAGCCCCGAGAAACAAAGGCACGTTTTGGGGAGCCCTGGGGAGGAATGGGGAGCTCTGGGGAACCAAGACACGTTTTGGGGAGCCCTGGGGAGGAATGGGGAGCACCGAGAAACAAAGGTACGTTTTGGGGAGCCCTGGGGCGGAATGGGGAGCTCTGGGGAACCAAGACACATTCTGGGGAGCTCTGGGGAGGAATGGGGAGCCCCGAGAAACAAAGGCACGTTTTGGGAAGCCCTGGGGAGGAATGGGGAGCCCTGGGGAAACAAGACACGTTTTGGGGAGCCCTGGGGAGGAATGGGGAGCTCTGGGGAACCAAGACACGTTTTGGGGAGCCCTGGGGAGGAATGGGAGCCCTGGGGAATCAAGACACCTTTTGGGGAGCCCTGGGGAGGAATGGGGAGCTCTGGGGAACCAAGACACAGTTTGCGGAGCTCTGGGGAGGAATGGGGAGCCCCGAGAAACAAAGGCACGTTTTGGGGAGCCCTGGGGAGGAATGGGGAGCTCTGGGGAACCAAGACACGTTTTGGGGAGCCCTGGGGAACCAAGACACGTTTTGGGGAGCCCTGGGGAGGAATGGGGAGCTCTGGGGAACCAAGACACGTTTTGGGGAGCCCTGGGGAGGAATGGGGAGCCTTGGGGAACCAAGACACGTTTTGGGGAGCCCTGGGGAGGAATGGGGAGCCCCGAGAAACAAAGGCACGTTTTGGGGAGCCCTGGGGAGCAATGGGGAACCCCGAGGAAGGAAGACACGTTTTGGGGAGCCCTGGGGAGGAATGGGGAGCCCTGGGGAACCAAGACACGTTTTGGGGAGCCCTGGGGAGGAATGGCGAGCTCTGGGGAACCAAGACACATTTTGGGGAGCTCTGGGGAGGAATGGGGAGCCCCGAGAAACAAAGGCACGTTTTGGGGAGCCCTGGGGAGGAATGGGGAGCTCTGGGGAACCAAGACACGTTTTGGGGAGCCCTGGGGAGGAATGGGGAGCCTTGGGGAACCAAGACACGTTTTGGGGAGCCCTGGGGAGGAATGGGGAGCTCTGGGGAACCAAGACACGTTTTGACGAGCCCTGGGGTGGAATGGGGAGCTCTGGGGAACCAAGACATGTTTTGGGGAGCTCTGGGGAGGAATGGGGAGCCCCGAGAAACAAAGGCACGTTTTGGGGAGCCCTGGGGAGGAATGGGGAGCCCTGAGGAACCAAGACACGTTCTGGGGAGCCCTGGGGAGGAATGGGGAGACCTGCGGAACCAAGACACGTTTTGGGGAGCCCTGGGGAGGAATGGGGAGCCCTGGAGAACCAAGACACGTTCTTGGGAGCCCTGGGGAGGAATGGGGAGACCTGCGGAACCAAGACACGTTTTGGGGAGCCCTGGGGAGGAATGGGGAGCCCTGGGGAACCAAGACACGTTTTGGGGAGCTCTGGGGAGGAATGGAGAGCCCCGAAAAACAAAGGCACGTTTTGGGGAGCCCTGGGGAGGAATGGGGAGCTCTGGGGAACCAAGACACGTTTTGGGGAGCTCTGGGGAGGAATGGGGAGCCCCGAGAAACAAAGGCACGTTTTGGGGAGCCCTGGGGAGGAATGGGGAGCTCTGGGGAACCAAGACACGTTTTGGGGAGCTCTGGGGAGGAATGGGGAGCCCCGAGAAACAAAGGCACATTTTGGGGAGCCCTGGGGAGGAATGGGGAGCTCTGGGGAACCAAGACACGTTTTGGGGAGCCCTGGGGAGGAATGGGGAGCCTTGGGGAACCAAGACACGTTTTGGGGAGCCCTGGGGAGGAATGGGGAGCCCCGAGAAACAAAGACACGTTTTGGGGAGCCCTGGGGAGCAATGGGGAACCCCGAGGAAGGAAGACACGTTTTGGGGAGCCCTGAGGAACCAGGACACGTTCTGGGGAGCCCTGGGGAGGAATGGGGAGCTCTGGGGAACCAAGACACGTTTTGGGGAGCCCTGGGGAGGAATGGGGAGCCCTGGAGAACCAAGACACATTCTGGGGAGCCATGGGGAGGAATGGGGAGCCCTGAGGAACGAAGACACGTTTTGGGGAGCCCTGGGGAGGAATGGGGAGCCCCGAGAAACAAAGGCACATTTTGGGGAGCCCTGGGGAGGAATGGGGAGCTCTAGGGAACCAAGACACGTTTTGGGGAGCCCTGGGGAGGAATGGGGAGCCCTGGGGAACCAAGACACGTTTTGGGGAGCCCAGGGGAGGAATGGGGAGCTCTGGGGAACCAAGACACATTTTGGGGAGCTCTGGGGAGGAATGGGGAGCCCCGAGAAAGAAAGGCACGTTTTGGGGAGCCCTGGGGAGGAATGGGGAGCTCTGGGGAACCAAGACACGTTCTGGGGAGCCCTGGGGAGGAATGGGGAGACCTGCGGAACCAAGACACGTTTTGGGGAGCCCTGGGGAGGAATGGGGAGCTCTGGGGAACCAAGACACGTTTTGGGGAGCCCTGGGGAGGAATGGGGAGCCCTGGGGAACCAAGACACGTTTTGGGGAGCCCTGGGGAGGAATGGGGAGCTCTGGGGAACCAAGACACGTTTTGGGGAGCCCTGGGGAGGAATGGGGAGCTCTGGGGAACCAAGACACGTTTTGGGGAGCTCTGGGGAGGAATGGGGAGCCCCGAGAAACAAAGGCACGTTTTGGGGAGCCCTGGGGAGGAATGGGGAGCTCTGGGGAACCAAGACACGTTTTGGGGAGCTCTGGGGAGGAATGGGGAGCCCCGAGAAACAAAGGCACATTTTGGGGAGCCCTGGGGAGGAATGGGGAGCTCTGGGGAACCAAGACACGTTTTGGGGAGCCCTGGGGAGGAATGGGGAGCCTTGGGGAACCAAGACACGTTTTGGGGAGCCCTGGGGAGGAATGGGGAGCCCCGAGAAACAAAGACACGTTTTGGGGAGCCCTGGGGAGCAATGGGGAACCCCGAGGAAGGAAGACACGTTTTGGGGAGCCCTGAGGAACCAGGACACGTTCTGGGGAGCCCTGGGGAGGAATGGGGAGCTCTGGGGAACCAAGACACGTTTTGGGGAGCCCTGGGGAGGAATGGGGAGCCCTGGAGAACCAAGACACATTCTGGGGAGCCATGGGGAGGAATGGGGAGCCCTGAGGAACGAAGACACGTTTTGGGGAGCCCTGGGGAGGAATGGGGAGCCCCGAGAAACAAAGGCACATTTTGGGGAGCCCTGGGGAGGAATGGGGAGCTCTAGGGAACCAAGACACGTTTTGGGGAGCCCTGGGGAGGAATGGGGAGCCCTGGGGAACCAAGACACGTTTTGGGGAGCCCAGGGGAGGAATGGGGAGCTCTGGGGAACCAAGACACATTTTGGGGAGCTCTGGGGAGGAATGGGGAGCCCCGAGAAAGAAAGGCACGTTTTGGGGAGCCCTGGGGAGGAATGGGGAGCTCTGGGGAACCAAGACACGTTCTGGGGAGCCCTGGGGAGGAATGGGGAGACCTGCGGAACCAAGACACGTTTTGGGGAGCCCTGGGGAGGAATGGGGAGCTCTGGGGAACCAAGACACGTTTTGGGGAGCCCTGGGGAGGAATGGGGAGCCCTGGGGAACCAAGACACGTTTTGGGGAGCCCTGGGGAGGAATGGGGAGCTCTGGGGAACCAAGACACGTTTTGGGGAGCCCTGGGGAGGAATGGGGAGCTCTGGGGAACCAAGACACGTTTTGGGGAGCTCTGGGGAGGAATGGGGAGCCCCGAGAAACAAAGGCACGTTTTGGGGAGCCCTGGGGAGGAATGGGGAGCCTTGGGCAACCAAGACACGTTTTGGGGAGCCCTGGGGAGGAATGGGGAGCCCCGAGAATCAAAGACACGTTGTGGGGAGCCCTGGGGAGCAATAGGGAACCCCGAGAATGCAAGACACGTTTTGGGGAGCCCTGAAAAACCATGACACGTTCTGGGGAGCCCTGGGGAGGAATGGGGAGACCTGCGGAACCAAGACACGTTTTGGGGAGCCCTGGGGAAGAATGCGGAGCTCTGGGGAACCAAGACACATTTTGGGGAGCTCTGGGGAGGAATGGGGAGCCCCGAGAAACAAAGACATGTTTTGGGGAGCCCTGGGGAGGAATGGGGAGCTCTGGGGAACCAAGACACGTTTTGGGGAGCCCTGGGGAGGAATGGGGAGCCCTGGAGAACCAAGACACGTTTTGGGGAGCCATGGGGAGGAATGGGGAGCCCTGAGGAACCAAGACACGTTTTGGGGAGCCCTGGGGAGGAATGGGGAGCCCTGGGGAACCAAGACACGTTTTGGGGAGCACTGGGGAGAAATGGGGAGCCTTGGGGAACCAAGACACGTTTTGGGGAGCCCTGGGGAGGAATGGGGAGCTCTGGGGAACCAAGACACGTTTTGGGGAGCCCTGGGGAGGAATGGGGAGCCCTGAGGAAAAAAGACACGTTCTGGGGAGGCCTGGGGAGGAATGGGGAGACCTGCGGAATCTAGACACGTTTTGGGGAGCTCTGGGGAGGAATGGGGAGCCCCGAAAAACAAAGGCACGTTTTGGGGAGCCCTGGGGAGGAATGGGGAGCTCTGGGGAACCAAGACACGTTTTGGGGAGCTCTGGGGAGGAATGGGGAGCCCCGAGAAACAAAGGCACGTTTTGGGGAGCCCTGGGGAGGAATGGGGAGCCCCGAGAAACAAAGACACATTTTGGGGAGCCCTGGGGAGCAATGGGGAACCCCGAGGAAGGAAGACACGTTTTGGGGAGCCCTGAGGAACCAAGACAATTTCTGGGGAGCCCTGGGGAGGAATGGGGAGACCTGCGGAACCAAGACACGTTTTGGGGAGCCCTGGGGATTAATGGGGAGCCCTGGGGAAACAAGACACGTTTTGGGGAGCCCTGGGGAGGAATGGGGAGCTCTGGGGAACCAAGACACATTTTGGGGAGCCCTGGGGAGGAATGGGAGCCCTGGGGAATCAAGACACGTTTTGGGGAGCCCTGGGGAGGAATGGGGAGCCTTGGGGAACCAAGACACATTTTGCGGAGATCTGGGGAGGAATGGGGAGCCCCGAGAAACAAAGGCACGTTTTGGGGAGACCTGGGGAGGAATGGGGAGCTCTGGGGAACCAAGACACGTTTTGGGCAGCCCTGGGGAGGAATGGGGAGCCTTGGGGAACCAAGACACGTTTTGGGGAGCCCTGGGGAGGAATGGGGAGCTCTGGGGAACCAAGACACATTTTGGGGAGCTCTGGGGAGGAATGGGGAGCCCCGAGAAACAAAGGTACGTTTTGAGGAGCCCTGGGGAGGAATGGGGAGCTCTGGGGAACCAAGACACGTTTTGGGGAGCCCTGGGGAGGAATGGGGAGCCCTGGGGAACCAAGAAACGTTTTGGGGAGCCCTGGGGAGGAATGGGGAGCCTTGGGGAACCAAGACACGTTTTGGGGAGCTCTGGGGAGGAATGGGGAGCCCCGAGAAACAAAGGCACGTTTTGGGGAGCCCTGGGGAGGAATGGGGAGCCTTAGGCAACCAAGACACGTTTTGGGGAGCCCTGGGGAGGAATGGGGAGCCTTAGGCAACCAAGACACGTTTTGGGGAGCCCTGGGGAGGAATGGGGAGTCCCGAGAATCAAAGACACGTTGTGGGGAGCCCTGGGGAGCAATAGGGAACCCCGAGAATGCAAGACACGTTTTGGGGAGCCCTGAAAAACCAAGACACGTTCTGGGGAGCCCTGGGGAGGAATGGGGAGACCTGCGGAACCAAGACACGTTTTGGGGAGCCCTGGGGAGGAATGGGGAGCTCTGGGGAACCAAGACACATTTTGGGGAGCTCTGGGGAGGAATGGGGAGCCTTGAGAAACAAAGACACATTTTGGGGAGCCCTGGGGAGGAATGGGGAGCTCTGGGGAACCAAGACACGTTTTGGGGAGCCCTGGGGAGGAATGGGGAGCCCTGGAGAACCAAGACACGTTTTGGGGAGCCATGGGGAGGAATGGGGAGCCCTGAGGAACCAAGACACGTTTTGGGGAGCCCTGGGGAGGAATGGGGAGACCTGCGGAACCAAGACACGTTTTGGGGAGCCCTGGGGAAGAATGCGGAGCTCTGGGGAACCAAGACACATTTTGGGGAGCTCTGGGGAGGAATGGGGAGCCCCGAGAAACAAAGACATGTTTTGGGGAGCCCTGGGGAGGAATGGGGAGCTCTGGGGAACCAAGACACGTTTTGGGGAGCCCTGGGGAGGAATGGGGAGCCCTGGAGAACCAAGACACGTTTTGGGGAGCCATGGGGAGGAATGGGGAGCCCTGAGGAACCAAGACACGTTTTGGGGAGCCCTGGGGAGGAATGGGGAGCCCTGGGGAACCAAGACACGTTTTGGGGAGCCCTGGGGAGAAATGGGGAGCCTTGGGGAACCAAGACATGTTTTGGGGAGCCCTGGGGAGGAATGGGGAGCTCTGGGGAACCAAGACACGTTTTGGGGAGCCCTGGGGAGGAATGGGGAGCCCTGAGGAAAAAAGACACGTTCTGGGGAGGCCTGGGGAGGAATGGGGAGACCTGCGGAATCTAGACACGTTTTGGGGAGCTCTGGGGAGGAATGGGGAGCCCCGAAAAACAAAGGCACGTTTTGGGGAGCCCTGGGGAGGAATGGGGAGCTCTGGGGAACCAAGACACGTTTTGGGGAGCTCTGGGGAGGAATGGGGAGCCCCGAGAAACAAAGGCACGTTTTGGGGAGCCCTGGGGAGGAATGAGGAGCCCCGAGAAACAAAGACACATTTTGGGGAGCCCTGGGGAGCAATGGGGAACCCCGAGGAAGGAAGACACGTTTTGGGGAGCCCTGAGGAACCAAGACAATTTCTGGGGAGCCCTGGGGAGGAATGGGGAGACCTGCGGAACCAAGACACGTTTTGGGGAGCCCTGGGGATTAATGGGGAGCCCTGGGGAAACAAGACACGTTTTGGGGAGCCCTGGGGAGGAATGGGGAGCTCTGGGGAACCAAGACACATTTTGGGGAGCCCTGGGGAGGAATGGGAGCCCTGGGGAATCAAGACACGTTTTGGGGAGCCCTGGGGAGGAATGGGGAGCCTTGGGGAACCAAGACACATTTTGCGGAGATCTGGGGAGGAATGGGGAGCCCCGAGAAACAAAGGCACGTTTTGGGGAGACCTGGGGAGGAATGGGGAGCTCTGGGGAACCAAGACACGTTTTGGGCAGCCCTGGGGAGGAATGGGGAGCCTTGGGGAACCAAGACACGTTTTGGGGAGCCCTGGGGAGGAATGGGGAGCTCTGGGGAACCAAGACACATTTTGGGGAGCTCTGGGGAGGAATGGGGAGCCCCGAGAAACAAAGGTACGTTTTGAGGAGCCCTGGGGAGGAATGGGGAGCTCTGGGGAACCAAGACACGTTTTGGGGAGCCCTGGGGAGGAATGGGGAGCCCTGGGGAACCAAGAAACGTTTTGGGGAGCCCTGGGGAGGAATGGGGAGCCTTGGGGAACCAAGACACGTTTTGGGGAGCTCTGGGGAGGAATGGGGAGCCCCGAGAAACAAAGGCACGTTTTGGGGAGCCCTGGGGAGGAATGGGGAGCCTTAGGCAACCAAGACACGTTTTGGGGAGCCCTGGGGAGGAATGGGGAGCCTTAGGCAACCAAGACACGTTTTGGGGAGCCCTGGGGAGGAATGGGGAGCCCCGAGAATCAAAGACACGTTGTGGGGAGCCCTGGGGAGCAATAGGGAACCCCGAGAATGCAAGACACGTTTTGGGGAGCCCTGAAAAACCAAGACACGTTCTGGGGAGCCCTGGGGAGGAATGGGGAGACCTGCGGAACCAAGACACGTTTTGGGGAGCCCTGGGGAGGAATGGGGAGCTCTGGGGAACCAAGACACATTTTGGGGAGCTCTGGGGAGGAATGGGGAGCCTTGAGAAACAAAGACACATTTTGGGGAGCCCTGGGGAGGAATGGGGAGTTCTGGGGAACCAAGACACGTTTTGGGGAGCCCTGGGGAGGAATGGGGAGCCCTGGAGAACCAAGACACGTTTTGGGGAGCCATGGGGAGGAATGGGGAGCCCTGAGGAACCAAGACACGTTTTGGGGAGCCCTGGGGAGGAATGGGGAGCTCTGGGGAACCAAGACACGTTTTGGGGAGCTCTGGGGAGGAATGGGGAGCCCCGAAAAACGAAGGCACGTTTTGGGGAGCCCTGGGGAGGAATGGGGAGCTCTGGGGAACCAAGACACGTTTTGGGGAGCCCTGGGGAGTAATGGGGAGCTCTGGGGAACGAAGACACATTTTGGGGAGCCCTGGGGAGGAATGGGGAGCCCCGAGAAACAAAGACACGTTTTGGGGAGCCCTGGGGAGCAATGGGGAACCCCGAGGAAGGAAGACACGTTATGGGGAGCCCTGAGGAACCAAGACAATTTCTGTGGAGCCCTGGGGAGGAATGGGGAGACCTGCGGAACCAAGACACGTTTTGGGGAGCCCTGGGGAGGAATGGGGAGCCTTGGGGAACCAAGACACGTTTGGGGAGCCCTGGGGAGGAATGGGGAGCTCTGGGGAACCAAGACAGATTTTGGGGAGCTCTGGGGAGGAATGGGGAGCCCCGAGAAACAAAGGCACGTTTTGGGGAGCCCTGGGGAGGAATGGGGAGCTCTGGGGAACCAAGACACGTTTTGGGGAGCCCTGGGGAGGAATGGGGAGCCCTGGGGAACCAAGACACGTTCTGGGGAGCCCTGGGGAGGAATGCGGAGCCCTGGGGAACCAATACACGTTTTGGGGAGCCCTGGGGAGGAATGGGGAGCTCTGGGGAACCAAGACACGTTCTGGGGAGCCCCGGGGAGGAATGGGGAGACCTGCGGAACCAAGACACGTTTTGGGGAGCCCTGGGGAGGAATGGGGAGACCTGCGGAAACAAGACACGTTTTGGGGAGCCCTGGGGAGGAATGGGGAGACCTGCGGAAACAAGACACGTTTTGGGGAGCCCTGGGGAGGAATGGGGAGCCCTGAGGAACCAAGACACGTTCTGGGGAGCCCTGGGGAGGAATGGGGAGACCTGCGGAACCAAGACATGTTTTGGGGAGCCCTGGGGAGGAATGGGGAGCCCTGAGGAACCAAGACACGTTCTGGGGAGCCCTGGGGAGGAATGGGGAGAACTGCGGAACCAAGACATGTTTTGGGGAGCCCTGGGGAGGAATGGGGAGCCCTGGGGAACCAAGACACCTTCTGGGGAGCCCTGGGGAGGAATGGGGAGCCCTGGGGAACCAAGACACATTCTGGGGAGATCTGGGGAGGAATGGGGAGCCCCGAGAAACAAAGGCACGTTTTGGGGAGCCCTGGGGAGGAATGGGGAGCTCTGGGGAACCAAGACATGTTTTGGGGAGCCCTGGGGAGGAATGGGGAGCCCTGGAGAAACAAGACACGTTTTGGGGAGCCCTGGGGAGGAATGGGGAGCTCTGGGGAACCAAGACACGTTTTGGGGAGCCCTGGGGAGGAATGGGAGCCCTGGGGAATCAAGACACGTTCTGGGGAGCCCTGGGGAGGAATGGGGAGACCTGCGGAACCAAGACATGTTTTGGGGAGCCCTGGGGAGGAATGGGAAGCCCTGGGGAACCAAGACACGTTTTGGGGAGCTCTGGGGAGGAATAGGGAGCCCCGAAAAACAAAGGCACGTTTTGGGGAGCCCTGGGGAGGAATGGGGAGACCTGGGGAACCAAGACACGTTTTGGGGAGCTCTGGGGAGGAATGGGGAGCCCCGAGAAACAAAGGCACGTTTTGGGGAGCCCTGGGGAGGAATGGGGAGCTCTGGGGAACCAAGACACGTTTTGGGGAGCCCTGGGTAGGAATGGGGAGCCTTGGGGAACCAAGACACGTTTTGGGGAGCCCTGGGGAAGAATGGGGAGCCCCGAGAAACAAAGACACGTTTTGGGGAGCCCTGGGGAGCAATGGGGAACCCCGAGGAAGAAAGACACGTTTTGGGGAGCCCTGAGGAACCAAGACAGGTTCTGGGGAGCCCTGGGGAGGAATGGGGAGCTCTGGGGAACCAAGACACGTTTTGGGGAGCCCTGGGGAGGAATGGGGAGCACCGAGAAACAAAGGTACGTTTTGGGGAGCCCTGGGGCGGAATGGGGAGCTCTGGGGAACCAAGACACATTCTGGGGAGCTCTGGGGAGGAATGGGGAGCCCCGAGAAACAAAGGCACGTTTTGGGGAGCCCTGGGGAGGAATGGGGAGCCCTGGGGAAACAAGACACGTTTTGGGGAGCCCTGGGGAGGAATGGGGAGCTCTGGGGAACCAAGACACGTTTTGGGGAGCCCTGGGGAGGAATGGGGAGCTCTGGGGAACCAAGACACATTTTGGGGAGCTCTGGGGAGGAATGGGGAGCCCCGAGAAACAAAGGCACGTTTTGGGGAGCCCTGGGGAGGAATGGGGAGCTCTGGGGAACCAAGACATGTTTTGGGGAGCCCTGGGGAGGAATGGGGAGCCCTGGGGAAACAAGACACGTTTTGGGGAGCCCTGGGGAGGAATGGGGAGCTCTGGGGAACCAAGACACGTTTTGGGGAGCCCTGGGGAGGAATGGGAGCCCTGGGGAATCAAGACACGTTTTGGGGAGCCCTGGGGAGGAATGGGGAGCCTTGGGGAACCAAGACACATTTTGCGGAGCTCTGGGGAGGAATGGGGAGCCCCGAGAAACAAAGGCACGTTTTGGGGAGCCCTGGGGAGGAATGGGGAGCTCTGGGGAACCAAGACACGTTTTGGGGAGCCCTGGGGAGGAATGGGGAGCCCTGGGGAACCAAGACACGTTTTGGGGAGCCCTGGGGAGGAATGGGGAGCTCTGGGGAACCAAGACACATTTTGGGGAGCTCTGGGGAGGAATGGGGAGCCCCGAGAAACAAAGGTACGTTTTGGGGAGCCCTGGGGAGGAATGGGGAGCTCTGGGGAACCAAGACACGTTTTGGGGAGCTCTGGGGATTAATGGGGAGCCCTGGGGAAACAAGACACGTTTTGGGGAGCCCTGGGGAGGAATGGGGAGCTCTGGGGAACCAAGACACATTTTGGGGAGCTCTGGGGAGGAATGGGGAGCCCCGAGAAACAAAGGTACGTTTTGGGGAGCCCTGGGGAGGAATGGGGAGCTCTGGGGAACCAAGACACGTTTTGGGGAGCCCTGGGGATTAATGGGGAGCCCTGGGGAAACAAGACACGTTTTGGGGAGCCCTGGGGAGGAATGGGGAGCTCTGGGGAACCAAGACACGTTTTGAGGAGCCCTGGGGAGGATTGGGGAGCCTTGGGGAACCAAGACACGTTTTGGGGAGCCCTGGGGAGGAATGGGGAGCTCTGGGGAACCAAGACACGTTTTGGGGAGCTCTGGGGAGGAATGGGGAGCCCCGAGAAACAAAGGCACGTTTTGGGGAGCCCTGGGGAGGAATGGGGAGCCTTGGGGAACCAAGACACATTTTGGGGAGCCCTGGGGAGGAATGGGGAGCCCTGGGGAACCAAGACACGTTTTGGGGAGCCCTGGGGAGGAATGGGGAGCCCCGAGAATCAAAGACACGTTGTGGGGAGCCCTGGGGAGCAATAGGGAACCCCGAGAATGCAAGACACGTTTTGGGGAGCCCTGAGGAACCAAGACACGTTCTGGGGAGCCCTGGGGAGGAATGGGGAGACCTGCGGAACTAAGACACATTTTGGGGAGCCCTGGGGAGGAATGGGGAGCCCTGAGGAACCAAGACACGTTCTGGGGAGCCCTGGGGAGGAATGGGGAGACCTGCGGAACCAAGACACGTTCTGGGGAGCCCTGGGGAGGAATGGGGAGACCTGCGGAACCAAGACATGTTTTGGGGAGCCCTGGGGAGAAATGGGGAGCCCTGGGGAACCAAGACACCTTCTGGGGAGCGCTGGGGAGGACTGGGGAGACCTGCCGAAACAAGACACGTTTTGGGGAGCCCTGGGGAGGAATGGGGAGCCTTGGGGAACCAAGACACGTTCTGGGGAGCCCTGGGGAGGAATGGGGAGACCTGCGGAAACAAGACACGTTTTGGGGAGCCCTAGGGAGGAATGGGGAGCCCTGAGGAACCAAGACACGTTCTGGGGAGCCCTGGGGAGGAATGGGGAGACCTGCGGAACCAAGACATGTTTTGGGGAGCCCTGGGGAGGAATGGGAAGCCCTGGGGAACCAAGACACGTTCTGGGGAGCTCTGGGGAGGAATGTGGAGCCCCGAAAAACAAAGGCACGTTTTGGGGAGCCCTGGGGAGGAATGGGGAGACCTGGGGAACCAAGACACGTTTTGGGGAGCTCTGGGGAGGAATGGGGAGCCCCGAGAAACAAAGGCACGTTTTGGGGAGCCCTGGGGAGGAATGGGGAGCTCTGGGGAACCAAGACACGTTTTGGGGAGCCCTGGGTAGGAATGGGGAGCCTTGGGGAACCAAGACACGTTTTGGGGAGCCCTGGGGAAGAATGGGGAGCCCCGAGAAACAAAGACACATTTTGGGGAGCCCTGGGGAGGAATGGGGAACCCCGAGGAAGAAAGACACGTTTTGGGGAGCCCTGAGGAACCAAGACAGGTTCTGGGGAGCCCTGGGGAGGAATGGGGAGCTCTGGGGAACCAAGACACGTTTTGGGGAGCCCTGGGGAGGAATGGGGAGCCTTGGGGAACCAAGACACGTTTTGGGGAGCCCTGGGGAGGAATGGGGAGCCCTGGGGAAACAAGACACATTTTGGGGAGCTCTGGGGAGGAATGGGGAGCCCCGAGAAACAAAGGCACGTTTTGGGGAGCCCTGGGGAGGAATGGGGAGCCCTGGGGAAACAAGACACGTTTTGGGGAGCCCTGGGGAGGAATGGGGAGCTCTGGGGAACCAAGACACGTTTTGGGGAGCCCTGGGGAGGAATGGGAGCCCTGGGGAACCAAGACACGTTTTGGGGAGCCCTGGGGAGGAATGGGGAGCTCTGGGGAACCAAGACACATTTTGGGGAGCTCTGGGGAGGAATGGGGAGCCCCGAGAAACAAAGGTACGTTTTGGGGAGCCCTGGGGAGGAATGGGGAGCTCTGGGGAACGAAGACACGTTTTGGGGAGCCCTGGGGAGGAATGGGGAGCCCTGGGGAACCAAGAAACGTTTTGGGGAGCCCTGGGGAGGAATGGGGAGCCTTGGGGAACCAAGACACGTTTTGGGGAGCCCTGGGGAGGAATGGGGAGCTCTGGGGAACCAAGACATGTTTTGGGGAGCTCTGTGGAGGAATGGGGAGCCCCGAGAAACAAAGGCACGTTTTGGGGAGCCCTGGGGAGGAATGGGGAGCCTTGGGGAACCAAGACACATTTTGGGGAGCCCTGGGGAGGAATGGGGAGCCTTGGGCAACCAAGACACGTTTTGGGGAGCCCTGGGGAGGAATGGGGAGCCCTGAGAATCAAAGACACGTTGTGGGGAGCCCTGGGGAGCAATAGGGAACCCCGAGAATGCAAGACACTTTTTGGGGAGCCCTGAGGAACCAAGACACGTTCTGGGGAGCCCTGGGGAGGAATGGGGAGACCTGCGGAACCAAGACACATTTTGGGGAGCCCTGGGGAGGAATGGGGAGCCCTGAGGAACCAAGACACGTTCTGGGGAGCCCTGGGGAGGAATGGGGAGACCTGCGGTACCAAGACACGTTCTGGGGAGCCCTGGGGAGGAATGGGGAGACCTGGGGAAACAAGACATGTTTTGGGGAGCCCTGGGGAGAAATGGGGAGCCCTGGGGAACCAAGACACCTTCTGGGGAGCGCTGGGGAGGAATGGGGAGACCTGCGGAAACAAGACACGTTTTGGGGAGCCCTGGGGAGGAATGGGGAGCCCTGAGGAACCAAGACACGTTCTGGGGAGCCCTGGGGAGGAATGGGGAGACCTGCGGAAACAAGACACGTTTTGGGGAGCCCTGGGGAGGAATGGGGAGCCTTGGGGAACCAAGACACGTTTTGGGGAGCCCTGGGGAGGAATGGGGAGCCCCGAGAAACAAAGACACGTTTTGGGGAGCCCTGGGGAGGAATGGGGAGCCTTGGGGAACCAAGACACGTTTTGGGGAGCCCTGGGGAGGAATGGGGAGACCTGCGGAACCAAGACACGTTTTGGGGAGCCCTGGGGAGGAATGGGGAGCTCTGGGGAACCAAGACACGTTTTGGGGAGCTCTGGGGAGGAATGGGGAGCCCCGAGAAACAAAGGCACGTTTTGGGGAGCCCTGGGGAGGAATGGGGAGCCTTGGGGAACCAAGACACATTTTGGGGAGCCCTGGGGAGGAATGGGGAGCCCTGGGGAACCAAGACACGTTTTGGGGAGCCCTGGGGAGGAATGGGGAGCCCCGAGAATCAAAGACACGTTGTGGGGAGCCCTGGGGAGCAATAGGGAACCCCGAGAATGCAAGACACGTTTTGGGGAGCCCTGAGGAACCAAGACACGTTCTGGGGAGCCCTGGGGAGGAATGGGGAGACCTGCGGAACTAAGACACATTTTAGGGAGCCCTGGGGAGGAATGGGGAGCCCTGAGGAACCAAGACACGTTCTGGGGAGCCCTGGGGAGGAATGGGGAGACCTGCGGAACCAAGACACGTTCTGGGGAGCCCTGGGGAGGAATGGGGAGACCTGCGGAACCAAGACATGTTTTGGGGAGCCCTGGGGAGAAATGGGGAGCCCTGGGGAACCAAGACACCTTCTGGGGAGCGCTGGGGAGGACTGGGGAGACCTGCTGAAACAAGACACGTTTTGGGGAGCCCTGGGGAGGAATGGGGAGCCCTGAGGAACCAAGACACGTTCTGGGGAGCCCTGGGGAGGAATGGGGAGACCTGCGGAAACAAGACACGTTTTGGGGAGCCCTGGGGAGGAATGGGGAGCCCTGAGGAACCAAGACACGTTCTGGGGAGCCCTGGGGAGGAATGGGGAGACCTGCGGAACCAAGACATGTTTTGGGGAGCCCTGGGGAGGAATGGGAAACCCTGGGGAACCAAGACACGTTCTGGGGAGCTCTGGGGAGGAATGGGGAGCCCCGAAAAACAAAGGCACGTTTTGGGGAGCCCTGGGGAGGAATGGGGAGACCTGGGGAACCAAGACACGTTTTGGGGAGCTCTGGGGAGGAATGGGGAGCCCCGAGAAACAAAGGCACGTTTTGGGGAGCCCTGGGGAGGAATGGGGAGCTCTGGGGAACCAAGACACGTTTTGGGGAGCCCTGGGGAGGAATGGGGAGCCCTGAGAATCAAAGACACGTTGTGGGGAGCCCTGAGGAACCAAGACAGGTTCTGGGGAGCCCTGGGGAGGAATGGGGAGCTCTGGGGAACCAAGACACGTTTTGGGGACCCCTGGGGAGGAATGGGGAGCCCTGGGGAACCAAGACACATTTTGGGGAGCTCTGGGGAGGAATGGGGAGCCCCGAGAAACAAAGGCACGTTTTGGGGAGCCCTGGGGAGGAATGGGGAGCCCTGGGGAAACAAGACACGTTTTGGGGAGCCCTGGGGAGGAATGGGGAGCTCTGGGGAACCAAGACACGTTTTGGGGAGCCCTGGGGAGGAATGGGAGCCCTGGGGAACCAAGACACGTTTTGGGGAGCCCTGGGGAGGAATGGGGAGCTCTGGGGAACCAAGACACATTTTGAGGAGCTCTGGGGAGGAATGGGGAGCCCCGAGAAACAAAGGTACGTTTTGGGGAGCCCTGGGGAGGAATGGGGAGCTCTGGGGAACCAAGACACGTTTTGGGGAGCCCTGGGGAGGAATGGGGAGCCCTGGGGAACCAAGAAACGTTTTGGGGAGCCCTGGGGAGGAATGGGGAGCTCTGGGGAACCAAGACACGTTTTGGGGAGCTCTGGGGAGGAATGGGGAGCCCCGAGAAACAAAGGCACGTTTTGGGGAGCCCTGGGGAGGAATGGGGAGCCTTGGGGAACCAAGACACGTTCTGGGGAGCCCTGGGGAGGAATGGGGAGCCTTGGGCAACCAAGACACGTTTTGGGGAGCCCTGGGGAGGAATGGGGAGCCCTGAGAATCAAAGACACGTTGTGGGGAGCCCTGGGGAGCAATAGGGAACCCCGAGAATGCAAGACACTTTTTGGGGAGCCCTGAGGAACCAAGACACGTTCTGGGGAGCCCTGGGGAGGAATGGGGAGACCTGCGGAACCAAGACACATTTTGGGGAGCCCTGGGGAGGAATGGGGAGCCCTGAGGAACCAAGACACGTTCTGGGGAGCCCTGGGGAGGAATGGGGAGCTCTGGGGAACCAAGACACGTTCTGGGGAGCCCTGGGGAGGAATGGGGAGACCTGCGGAACCAAGACATGTTTTGGGGAGCCCTGGGGAGAAATGGGGAGCCCTGGGGAAACAAGACACCTTCTGGGGAGCGCTGGGGAGGAATGGGGAGACCTGCGGAAACAAGACACGTTTTGGGGAGCCCTGGGGAGGAATGGGGAGCCTTGGGGAACCAAGACACGTTTTGGGGAGCCCTGGGGAGGAATGGGGAGCCCCGAGAAACAAAGACACGTTTTGGGGAGCCCTGGGGAGGAATGGGGAGCCTTGGGGAACCAAGACACGTTTTGGGGAGCCCTGGGGAGGAATGGGGAGACCTGCGGAACCAAGACACGTTTTGGGGAGCCCTGGGGAGGAATGGGGAGCCCTGGGGAACCAAGACACGTTTTGGGGAGCCCTGGGGAGGAATGGGGAGCTCTGGGGAACCAAGACATGTTTTGGGGAGCTCTGTGGAGGAATGGGGAGCCCCGAGAAACAAAGGCACGTTTTGGGGAGCCCTGGGGAGGAATGGGGAGCCTTGGGGAACCAAGACACATTTTGGGGAGCCCTGGGGAGGAATGGGGAGCCTTGGGCAACCAAGACACGTTTTGGGGAGCCCTGGGGAGGAATGGGGAGCCCTGAGAATCAAAGACACGTTGTGGGGAGCCCTGGGGAGCAATAGGGAACCCCGAGAATGCAAGACACTTTTTGGGGAGCCCTGAGGAACCAAGACACGTTCTGGGGAGCCCTGGGGAGGAATGGGGAGACCTGCGGAACCAAGACACATTTTGGGGAGCCCTGGGGAGGAATGGGGAGCCCTGAGGAACCAAGACACGTTCTGGGGAGCCCTGGGGAGGAATGGGGAGACCTGCGGTACCAAGACACGTTCTGGGGAGCCCTGGGGAGGAATGGGGAGACCTGGGGAAACAAGACATGTTTTGGGGAGCCCTGGGGAGAAATGGGGAGCCCTGGGGAACCAAGACACCTTCTGGGGAGCGCTGGGGAGGAATGGGGAGACCTGCGGAAACAAGACACGTTTTGGGGAGCCCTGGGGAGGAATGGGGAGCCCTGAGGAACCAAGACACGTTCTGGGGAGCCCTGGGGAGGAATGGGGAGACCTGCGGAAACAAGACACGTTTTGGGGAGCCCTGGGGAGGAATGGGGAGCCTTGGGGAACCAAGACACGTTTTGGGGAGCCCTGGGGAGGAATGGGGAGCCCCGAGAAACAAAGACACGTTTTGGGGAGCCCTGGGGAGGAATGGGGAGCCTTGGGGAACCAAGACACGTTTTGGGGAGCCCTGGGGAGGAATGGGGAGACCTGCGGAACCAAGACACGTTTTGGGGAGCCCTGGGGAGGAATGGGGAGCTCTGGGGAACCAAGACACGTTTTGGGGAGCTCTGGGGAGGAATGGGGAGCCCCGAGAAACAAAGGCACGTTTTGGGGAGCCCTGGGGAGGAATGGGGAGCCTTGGGGAACCAAGACACATTTTGGGGAGCCCTGGGGAGGAATGGGGAGCCCTGGGGAACCAAGACACGTTTTGGGGAGCCCTGGGGAGGAATGGGGAGCCCCGAGAATCAAAGACACGTTGTGGGGAGCCCTGGGGAGCAATAGGGAACCCCGAGAATGCAAGACACGTTTTGGGGAGCCCTGAGGAACCAAGACACGTTCTGGGGAGCCCTGGGGAGGAATGGGGAGACCTGCGGAACTAAGACACATTTTAGGGAGCCCTGGGGAGGAATGGGGAGCCCTGAGGAACCAAGACACGTTCTGGGGAGCCCTGGGGAGGAATGGGGAGACCTGCGGAACCAAGACACGTTCTGGGGAGCCCTGGGGAGGAATGGGGAGACCTGCGGAACCAAGACATGTTTTGGGGAGCCCTGGGGAGAAATGGGGAGCCCTGGGGAACCAAGACACCTTCTGGGGAGCGCTGGGGAGGACTGGGGAGACCTGCTGAAACAAGACACGTTTTGGGGAGCCCTGGGGAGGAATGGGGAGCCCTGAGGAACCAAGACACGTTCTGGGGAGCCCTGGGGAGGAATGGGGAGACCTGCGGAAACAAGACACGTTTTGGGGAGCCCTGGGGAGGAATGGGGAGCCCTGAGGAACCAAGACACGTTCTGGGGAGCCCTGGGGAGGAATGGGGAGACCTGCGGAACCAAGACATGTTTTGGGGAACCCTGGGGAGGAATGGGAAACCCTGGGGAACCAAGACACGTTCTGGGGAGCTCTGGGGAGGAATGGGGAGCCCCGAAAAACAAAGGCACGTTTTGGGGAGCCCTGGGGAGGAATGGGGAGACCTGGGGAACCAAGACACGTTTTGGGGAGCTCTGGGGAGGAATGGGGAGCCCCGAGAAACAAAGGCACGTTTTGGGGAGCCCTGGGGAGGAATGGGGAGCTCTGGGGAACCAAGACACGTTTTGGGGAGCCCTGGGTAGGAATGGGGAGCCTTGGGGAACCAAGACACATTTTGGGGAGCCCTGGGGAGGAATGGGGAGACTTGGGCAACCAAGACACGTTTTGGGGAGCCCTGGGGAGGAATGGGGAGCCCTGAGAATCAAAGACACGTTGTGGGGAGCCCTGAGGAACCAAGACAGGTTCTGGGGAGCCCTGGGGAGGAATGGGGAGCTCTGGGGAACCAAGACACGTTTTGGGGACCCCTGGGGAGGAATGGGGAGCCCTGGGGAACCAAGACACATTTTGGGGAGCTCTGGGGAGGAATGGGGAGCCCCGAGAAACAAAGGCACGTTTTGGGGAGCCCTGGGGAGGAATGGGGAGCCCTGGGGAAACAAGACACGTTTTGGGGAGCCCTGGGGAGGAATGGGGAGCTCTGGGGAACCAAGACACGTTTTGGGGAGCCCTGGGGAGGAATGGGAGCCCTGGGGAACCAAGACACGTTTTGGGGAGCCCTGGGGAGGAATGGGGAGCTCTGGGGAACCAAGACACATTTTGAGGAGCTCTGGGGAGGAATGGGGAGCCCCGAGAAACAAAGGTACGTTTTGGGGAGCCCTGGGGAGGAATGGGGAGCTCTGGGGAACCAAGACACGTTTTGGGGAGCCCTGGGGAGGAATGGGGAGCCCTGGGGAACCAAGAAACGTTTTGGGGAGCCCTGGGGAGGAATGGGGAGCTCTGGGGAACCAAGACACGTTTTGGGGAGCTCTGGGGAGGAATGGGGAGCCCCGAGAAACAAAGGCACGTTTTGGGGAGCCCTGGGGAGGAATGGGGAGCCTTGGGGAACCAAGACACGTTCTGGGGAGCCCTGGGGAGGAATGGAGAGCCTTGGGCAACCAAGACACGTTTTGGGGAGCCCTGGGGAGGAATGGGGAGCCCTGAGAATCAAAGACACGTTGTGGGGAGCCCTGGGGAGCAATAGGGAACCCCGAGAATGCAAGACACTTTTTGGGGAGCCCTGAGGAACCAAGACACGTTCTGGGGAGCCCTGGGGAGGAATGGGGAGACCTGCGGAACCAAGACACATTTTGGGGAGCCCTGGGGAGGAATGGGGAGCCCTGAGGAACCAAGACACGTTCTGGGGAGCCCTGGGGAGGAATGGGGAGCTCTGGGGAACCAAGACACGTTCTGGGGAGCCCTGGGGAGGAATGGGGAGACCTGCGGAACCAAGACATGTTTTGGGGAGCCCTGGGGAGAAATGCGGAGCCCTGGGGAAACAAGACACCTTCTGGGGAGCGCTGGGGAGGAATGGGGAGACCTGCGGAAACAAGACACGTTTTGGGGAGCCCTGGGGAGGAATGGGGAGCCTTGGGGAACCAAGACACGTTTTGGGGAGCCCTGGGGAGGAATGGGGAGCCCCGAGAAACAAAGACACGTTTTGGGGAGCCCTGGGGAGGAATGGGGAGCCTTGGGGAACCAAGACACGTTTTGGGGAGCCCTGGGGAGGAATGGGGAGACCTGCGGAACCAAGACACGTTTTGGGGAGCCCTGGGGAGGAATGGGGAGCCCTGGGGAACCAAGACACGTTTTGGGGAGCCCTGGGGACGAATGGGGAGCTCTGGGGAACCAAGACACGTTTTGGGGAGCTCTGGGGAGGAATGGGGAGCTCCCAAAAAAAAATGCACGTTTTGGGAAGCCCTGGGGAGGAATGGGGAGCTCTGGGGAACCAAGACACGTTTTGGGGAGCTCTGGGGAGGAATGGGGAGCCCCGAGAAACAAAGGCACGTTTTGGGGAGCCCTGGGGAGGAATGGGGAGCTCTGTGGAACCAAGACACGTTTTGGGGAGCCCTGGGGAGGAATGGGGAGCCTTGGGGAACCAAGACACGTTTTGGGGAGCTCTGGGGAGGAATGGGGAGCCCCAAGAAACAAAGACACATTTTGGGGAGCCCTGGGGAGCAATAGGGAACCGCGAGAAAGCAAGACACGTTTTGGGGAGCCCTGGGGAACCAAGACAGGTTCTGGGGAACCCTGGGGAGGAATTGGGAGTTCTGGGGAACCAAGACACGTTCTGGGGAGCCCTGGGGAGGAATGGGGAGCTCTGGGGAACCAAGACACATTTTGGGGAGCCCTGGGGAGGAATGGGTAGCCCTGGGGAACCAAGACACGTTTTGGGGAGCCCTGGGGAGGAATGGGGAGCCTTGGGGAACCAAGACACGTTTTGGGGAGCCCTGGGGAGGAATGGGGAGCTCTGGGGAACCAAGACACGTTTTGGGGAGCCCTGGGGAGGAATGGGGAGCCCTGGGGAAACAAGACACGTTTTGGGGAGCCCTGGGGAGGAATGGGGAGCCTTGGGGAACAAAGATACGTTTTGGGGAGCCCTGGGGAGGAATGGGGAGCCCTGGGGAACCAAGACACGTTTTGGGGAGCCCTGGGGAGGAATGGGGAGCCCTGGGGAACCAAGACACGTTTTGGGGAGCCCTGGGGAGGAATGGGGAGCTCTGGGGAACCAAGACATGTTTTGGGGAGCTCTGGGGAGGAATGGGGAGCCCCGAGAAACAAAGGCACGTTTTGGGGAGCCCTGGGGAGGAATAGGGAGCCCTGAGGAACCAAGACACGTTCTGGGGAGCCCTGGGGAGGAATGGGGAGACCTGCGGAACCAAGACACGTTTTGGGGAGCCCTGGGGAGGAATGGGGAGACCTGCAGAACCAAGACATGTTTTGGGGAGCCCTGGGGAGGAATGGGGAGACCCGAGGAACCAAGACACATTTTGGGGAGCCCTGGGGAGGAATGGGGAGACCTGCGGAACCAAGACACGTTTTGGGGAGCCCTGGGGAGGAATGGGGAGCTCTGGGGAACCAAGACATGTTTTGGGGAGCTCTGGGGAGGAATGGGGAGCCCCGAGAAACAAAGGCACGTTTTGGGGAGCCCTGGGGAGGAATAGGGAGCCCTGAGGAACCAAGACACGTTCTGGGGAGCCCTGGGAAGGAATGGGGAGACCTGCGGAACCAAGACACGTTTTGGGGAGCCCTGGGGAGGAATGGGGAGACCTGCGGAACCAAGACACGTTTTGGGGAGCCCTGGGGAGGAATGGGGAGACCCGAGGAACCAAGACACATTTTGGGGAGCCCTGGGGAGGAATGGGGAGACCCGAGGAACCAAGACACGTTTTGGGGAGCCGTGACGAACCAAGGCGAGCCCTGGAGAGAACTTGGCAGCCTCGGGGAATCAATACGAACCCTGGGGAGGACGGTGGATCTCAGGGGAGCCCCAGGGAGACGAGGCGATAGCTGGGGAGGGTCCGGGGAGCCCTGCAAGATGAGGGAGATCCTGGGGCGACCTTTGGAGTCCTGGGGAGGCAAAGCAAGCCCTGCATTGCTTTTTAGAAGAGTTTCTCATAGAATCTATTTATTACCATATTAATTATTGACCCCTCCCCTTCCCCAGGTGGTTTGGTCAGGGTGGTGGACGGGGCCTGGGCCGATTGACCCCTCCCCTTCCCCAGGGGATTGTGGGAAGGGGGTGGGCGGGGCCCGGGGTATTTGAGCTGCAGCCCCTGGGCAGAGAGCTCATTCTACTCCAGGGTTGCTTTGGTGTTGGTTCTCTGCTGCTCCTTCAGCAGTGGGCAGCTTTTTAGCTGTTTAGTCAGCATGGACAGACGTGTTTGGAGAAGTGGAGGTGTCTGATAGAGGTAAGAGCTTCAGGAGCAGCAAAGGTTCAACAGCAGCTGTAGCAGAAAGTGTGTTTGTAACTATGTTTAATTTATTAAATCATTTTCAGGTGCCTCACTTTTTCCTAGAACTTCTGACTGCAATGAAAATGGAGCATTGTTTTTTTGGTTTTTACTGCTGTATACCAAGCTGCTGATGTAATCTCTTCTCTTAGGACTGACGCTCAGTTTATCTAGCGGGGGTTAGAGTGAGCGTCTTGTATCTGTAGATGGAGTTCTAGCACTTCTGCAGGAAGCAGCGGGGCCATAAGGCAGAGTGTCTTTCTGGCTCTGGGGTGGCTCATCGCCTGCCCTATCACCCACAGAACATGGTGTTGTCCCCAGAACCCTTGCAGCGGGCGGTGGCACCTGGTGGATCATTCAAATGTCCTTCCCAGAACTCAGCCAAGGTGAGCAGTGGCTGTTAGCCCAGTATTGGTAAATATTACCCTGGTGCTCGGTAGTGTGTGTCTGTTTTCTTTTCTTATTGCAGGGGATGAAGGGGAAACTGGCAACTGCAGGAAGATCCTTGTGAGCCCCTGTGGTGTTTTTCTACGTTCAGGATGGATCCAGTCCCTCGGCCCTCTGAAAGCTAAGTGGAGGCACGGGGGCTGGGGAGGGGCTGGGAATTGCAGGGGGGGGTTTAAAGTTCTCAGAGGGGAAAGGGCCGTCCAGGAACAGTCCCCTTTGGGTGGGTAAAGGGCGCAGGGAACCTCACAGTGCGATGCCAGCTAGGGCAGGGCAGCTCCAGCCTGTGTCTGCGTTGTTGTGTACTTCGGGAAGCCTGCCTTGCGCCGTTCAGACAATCCTGGGGTCTCGTGGTGCCCGAGGGGCACGACAGGCATCTCAGTGCCAACCCAGGGTCTGGAATGCCAGTGCCGATTGGCCTAGTGCCAATTGGGTGCCGGTTTTCCTGTATCAGCAGCCGAAAGCGTGGATGGTTCTTGCGCCTCGGACATTTCTGGTCAGTTGTTTTATGGTGGTGTTCAGGGCTGCGTGGGCAGCTCTGCTCTCTACCCATCCAGTCTCAGGGACTGGCACTTCAGGATGCTGGGAAGAAGTTCTTAGGTCTTGCGGGAGCGTTTTGCCAGTGCCGCCGTCTCGGTCGGTTGGTTTGTTTGTGCCAGTGCCGCCGTCTCGGTTGGTTGGTTTGTTTGTGCCAGTGCCGCCGTCTCGTAAGGGGCCGTGACGTTCGGCTCCTTTTTGTTTTGGGGTTGCAGTAGAGGCTTCTCGCGTCTCTTCTGCCTCCCCACAGGTTCTTTTGATCGATGCAGTCTCTGGTCTTGGAGTCATTCTCATTGTTGTGCGTTTTTGGTGCTGTTGCAGTCGTGCTGTTTGTAGCGTTCTGTGGAGCATCAGTCTTCGCATGTGCGCGTTTGGCTCGGAGCTGCTCTGCCCGCAGGCGTAGAGTCATGGGTGGGTGCACTGAGCCCTAGGAGTCCATGGTTAATCTCTTGATGTATGTAATAGTGTGGGCAAAAGTTGTACAATCATCTAGGATGGAGCAGCTGTGGGCAGGGGCAGTGGGCAGTCCCTTCACCAGTGTTTTAGGGACTCGATTAGAGCTTCTGCTGTTATTTATGAATAGAAAGCAGACCTGTGGAATGGTCAAGCTGTTGATCAGCATCTGGGTGACCTGTTGAATACCTTGGTTTCAGATGCAGAGGGAAAACTTGGCCCAAAAGAGCGACGGAAGAGGCAAGCCAAGCGCCATAAGCAGGTGGGCCGGTGTGAGGTCGCAGAGGGAAGGTGTGCAGTGTGCCTCTACGTAAGTTTGGTTGTTTCTCTATTTTATAGGTGTGAAGCGAAGAGGAAAGCAGGGTATCGGCACCGCAGCTCCTCGGGCAAGGTGAGCAAGGAGCGCAGGGCTGAAGCAGTGTCTCATTTCAGGTCTTTGTTTCTGGTGCAGGTACGAGCATCCTTTGCTTGTGTTTTACAGGTGGTAGCTGAGCCTCAACGTGGTCAACAGCGTGGCAGGTGAAGGTGACAGAGGCCAGGTGGGCGAGCAGCCCAGGTAAAGGGGCGGGACATGGGACCGTCTGCGGGCAGGCTGTGCTTCTGGGCAGTATCTGAGCATGCGCCTTTGTTTTAGCAGGCGCTACAGGCAAGCTCGGAGGGGCGAAGCCGCACGCCTACCAGCAGCCAAGAAGGTGAGGAGGTGGTTGGTGGTCAGGAGCACAGTATTGCCTGGTGACTCGGTTCAGCATTTCTTTCTTGTTTTGCAGGAGCTTTGTGGACCCCTTTGGACTCAGAGGACCGTTTGCGGTGAGCAGGGGTAGGGGTGAGGAGGAGTGTGGGGCTGGGGACTTGTCCCAAGCACTAGAGCTCTTTTTCTGCTGTCTTAGGTGCCACGAGTGGTGAGGGTTCCTGCCTGCGCCCATGGCACGAGAGGCTGAATGGAACGCCTGGGAACTTCGGGGGAGGTGGGTGCTGTGGATGTCGTCGGTGTTGATGCACATGATATTTAGTGCTGGCACTGCTTAGTGAGCGTGTGTTAACTTGTGTTGTTGCAGATGTTGAAGAGGAACCCGGCAATGCAAGAAGATCCCCGTGAGCCCATGTGGTGTTTTTCTCCGTGGATGGATCCTGTCCCTCGGCCCTCTGAAAGCTAAGTGGAGGCACGGGGCCTGGGGAGGGGCTGGGAATTGCGGGGTGGGGGGGGCTAAAGGTCTCAGAGGGGAAAGGGCCGTCCGGGAACAGTCCCCTTTGGGTGGGTAAAGGGCGCAGGGAACCTTACAGTGCGATGCTAGCTCGGGCAGGGCAGCTCCAGCCTGTGTCTGCATTGTCGTGTACTTCGGGAAGCCTGCCTTGCGCCGTTCAGACGATCCCGGGGTCTCGTGGTGCCCGAGGGGCACGACAGGCATCTCAGGCGCCATCCCGGGGTCTGGAACGCCGGTGCCGATTGGCCTAGTGCCAATTGGGTGCCGCTTTTCTTGTATCAGCAGCCGAAAGTGTGGATGGTTCTTGCACCTCGGACGTTTCTGGTCAGTTGTTTTATGGTGTAGTTCTGGGCTGCGTGGGCAGCTCTGCTCCCTACCCATCCAGTCTAAGGGACTGGCACTTCAGGATGCTGGGAAGAAGTTCTTAGGTCTTGTGGGAGCGTTTTGCCAGTGCCGCCGTCTCTGTTTGCCGTGCCACTGCCGCCACCTCGTAAGGGGCCGTGATGTTCGGCTCCTTTTTGTTTTGGGATTGCAGTAGAGGCTCCTCGCCTCTCTTCTGCCTCCCCCCGGGTTCTTTTGATCGATGCAGTCTCTGTTGGAGTCGTTTTCATTGTTGAGCGTTTTTGGTGCTGTCACAGGCATGCTCTTTGTAGTGTTCTGTGGAACATCAGTGTGTGCGTTTGGCTCAGAGCTGCTCTGCCCGCAAGCGAAGAGTCATGGGTGGGTGGACTGAGCTCTAGGAATCCACGGTTAATCTGTTGAGATGTTAAATAGTATAGGTAAAGGTTGTACAGTCACCTGGGACTGAGTAGCTGTGGGCAGGGGAATGGACAGTCCCTCAACCAGTGTTTTAGGGACTTGATTAGAGCTTCTGGTGTTGTTTGTAAATAGAAAGCAGTCCTGTGGAATGGTCAAGCTGTTGATCAGCATCTGGGTGACTTGTCGAATAACTCAATTTCAGATGCAGAGGGACACCTTGGCCCACAAGATTGATGGAAGAGGCAAGCGGGGAGCCGTGAGCAGGTGGGCCGGTGCGAGGTCTTGGAGGGATGGTGTGCTGTGTGCCTCTACGTAAGTTTGGTTGTCTCTCTATTTTATAGGTGTGAAGCGAAGAGGAAAGCCGGGTATCGGCACCGCAGCTCCTCGGGCAAGGTGAGCAAGGAGCGCTGGGCCGAAGCAGCGTCTCATTTCAGGTTTTGTGTTTCTGGTGCAGGTACGAGCATCCTTTGCTTGTGTTTTACAGCTGGTAGCTGGGCCTCAACGCGGTCAACAGCGTGGCAGGTGAAGGTGACAGAGGCCAGGTGGGCAAGCAGCCAAGGTAAAGGGGGGGGAGATGGGACCGTCTGCAGGCAGGCTGTGCTTTTGGGCAGCCTCTCAACATGCGCAATTGTTTTAGCAGGCGCTACAGGCAAGCTCGGAGGGGCGAAGCCGCACACCGACCAGCAGCCAAGAAGGTGAGGCGGTGGTTGGTGTTCAGGAGCACAGTATTGCCAGGTGACTCGGCTCAGTGTTTCCTTCTTGTTTTGCAGGCGTTTTGTGGACCCTATGGCACAAGCAGCTGAATGGAATGCCTGGGAACCTAAGAGGAGGTGGGTGTTGTGGAAGGGGTCAGCGTTGACCTCACAATACTCCGTGCTGGCACTGCTTAGTGAGCGTGTGTTAACTTGTGTTGTTGCAGATGTTGAAGAGGAACCCGGCAATGCAAGAAGATCTCCGTGAGCCCATGTGGTGTTTTCTTCCGTGGATGGATCCAGTCCCTCGGCTCTCTGAAAGCTAAGTGGAGGCACGGGGCTTGGGGAGGGGCTGGGAACTGCAGGGGCGGGGGGCTAAAGGTCTCAGAGGGGAAAGTACCATCCAGGAACCGTCCCCTTTGGGTGGGTAAAGGGTGTAGGGAACCTCACAGTGCGATGCCAGCTAGGGCAGGGCAGCTCCAGCCTGTGTCTGCGTTGTCGTGTACTTCGGGAAGCCTGCCTTGCGCCGTTCAGACGATCCCGGGGTCTCGTCGTGCACGAGGGGCACGACAGGCATCTCAGGCACCGTCCCGGGGTCTGGAACGCCGGTGCCGATTGGCCTAGTGTCAATTGGGTGCCGCTCTTCTTGTATCAGCAGCCGAAAGCGTGGATGGTTCTTGCGCCTCGGACGTTTCTGGTCAGTTGTGTTTTATGGTGTTGTTCAGGGCTGCGTGGGCAGCTCTGCTCTCTACCCATCCAGTCTAAGGGACTGGCACTTCTTCCCAGCATCCTGAAGTCTTAGGGTTTAGCAGGAGCTACTTACACTTGCGCCGTCTCGTAAGGAGCCGTGGTGTTCGGCTCCTTTTTGTTTTGGGGTTGCAGTAGAGGCTCCTCGCCTCACCACTGCCTCCCTGTAGTTTGTTCTGGTGCCATCTCTGTAGTTGGAGTTCTTTGCATTGTTGAATGTTTTTGGTGCTGTTGGAGTGGTGGTGTTTGAAGCGTTCTGTGCAGCGTCAGTCTGCACGTGTGCGTGTTTGTCTTGGAGCTGCTCTGCCCGGAGGCACGGAGTCCGGTGTGAGTGGACCGAGCCCCAGGCGTCCATGGTTAATCTATTGACACATTCAAGTCTGTAGGCAAAATCTGTACCATCATCCAGGCTAGAGTATCCATGGGCAGGGGGAGTGGGCAGTCCCTTCACTTGTGTTTTACAGTTGATACCAAAGATCATTGTTGACTAGCGTGCTGTTATTTCACAGACAGTGTCTTAACTAATTTTTATTTTCTTTGTAGGTGACCACGTTGTCATTATGAGTCTTTTTAGCTAAAGAAAATGCCTCTTAAGAGTGTATCACTTGTCATTAAAACCTTTCCTTCAAGGCAACAAAAGCAGCTACAGACTACGATCGCCACCTGTGAGATCAGGCCCGCATTGCACTTCTTTGAACAAATAGGATTCATTCAGAGAAAACACTACATTCAAGGCTGGCATGAAGTGGCTATGGACCGTAAACCGTATCTACAGCTGCACAAAGCAAAGGCCTGTCTGAGGTCAGTGCAAAGGATCCACTAGGAAGTGAGAAGACTCCAGACTCAACTGTTGCTATGGGATTGAATCATGGTGTGAGGGGTGGGTAAATAGTCTGTAGGGGTATAAATACCCAGGAATTTCTACACTCGGGTGGGAACTCAGCTAAGGCGGCAGTTCGAGTCAGCCCTCCCGCCGTACCACTCTGTTCGGTTACTTGTTTTCATGGACTTTGCCTGAGAGTTTGCCTCAAGAGACCAAGGATCCGGACCGCAATCCACCAGACCCCAGGCCCCTGGAGGGGAGGTAAGGACGTCGAGGTGCAGAATGATGAAACTCTGAAATCCCAGCTAAGTGATATAAGGGGTTGAGTGAGCACATGCAATCCCTCGGCCATATATAAGTATAATCCCTTAGGTGTTTCCCCTACGCTCTGTGTATTGTAGACATGAGCTGTAGATCCATCTGGGGCTAAGTTTGGATCCAGCCACACCTAGACTCTTCTCCGAAGAAGAGTTTAGAAAGCAAGGGGCTCCATTCAGAACCTCACGACAGATACAAACTGTAGATCCAGCCAGGGGCTAAGTTTGCGTTCTGCCGCACTTAGACTCCTCTCTGAGCACGAGTTTAGTAAGCGACGAGGTTCCATCTGAACTTAGACTCGACAGGAGGGCCTCCCTTTAGCCTTCGGCATTTCCCATCCAGGTAGAGATTACTCTGATTCGAGTCTCATCTGAATATGCCCGGCATAATTTGTCAAAGCAGTAATAGTCCCCCTTGCCATCACTCTAACGTCGCACGGTATGCGATTTAAAACAGCCCTCAGCCAGCGGCGCCCCGAGTCACCCACCCGACACCAACCAATGTCGGCAGGATGGCGGGCGATGTCACCGATAACTTACTGAGGCACAGGGTGAGTTAGAGTTCCAGAATCTCGGAGGAATGAGCCTGTGGTAATTGACACAATTGGAAAGCTGTGGCAGAACAGCTCACTATGCTCAAGAGCCTTAGGAAGGATGGAAAGGGAATTAATAGCAAACAGTTAAGTACCTGCCCACAACCCACCTGTCAGGAGAGGAAAAGCCTCAACGGAGGAAAGCAAAATCCAAGGGAGGAGATAGGCACAAAACCGGCTGCACTATTGTCATTGTCAATGAAAATCGAGCTGCTGCAGAAACCTTTACAGGAAGAAAAGAAGAAACAAAAGGTAGAGGAAAGCATGACGTAATCCTTATGCAGACTTGTTGTCCTCCTGCCATGCCACTCATTAGGAAACCAATTGCATCTCCTGAAGGATGGGACAGAAATATATGGGGTCACCCCGTGAGAGCGAACCACGGAAGGACGATTTGTCGTGTTTAGCAGAATATCTCAAACACGCAGCCGGACCCATCGTTAAAACAGAACAGTCTCGAGGACCTCCGTGTGACACCGCCACGTGATACCGTAAGGGCGTCGCTCCCGGGGATCTCCCAGAATTGGAGAATTTATCTGGAAAAATCAGCAGAAAACCAGGTGAAATCTTAAATTTGCAAGAATGATACAGGAGAAGACCAGGCGAAATGGAAACGAAGTATTTGCCGCCGGTCTCCCTAAGCGGTAGCGATCAAATACCGCTCACCGGAAGGGAAGCAAATGGCTTTTGGGGCGCAGGAGTTCTTAAACCTAGGACTCGGCTCAGACGACGACCGCCAGTCTATCACAGGCCAAGTAGTTTATAGGTTCTGCGGAGTAGCGGCCGTGGAACAGAGCGAACCCTCAAGGATCCCCATAAGACCTAGTGAAGAGCTTCATCCGGCTGTTGGAAAAGCTGCCGGCATTAAAGCCACACATCAAGGAGCACACACTGATAATCTGACACACTTGAATCAACTTTGCAGCACCAAAGCCACCGAGAAGAGGAGCGAGGTTCGTCGGAGCGCAAAAACCGAGGGAAAGGAGCGGCACTCGTAGCGAAGCATCCTCCTTTTATTTTTTTCTCGGCGCGAAGCCCAAGGTTTTCGAAGGGGACGGAGCGGCGACGTCACGAGGCGCGCGGTCGGGCAGTTCCAGGGGCGGCTGTGGAACAGGGGCGATCTCTGTCCAGGCGGTCGGGTGGTTAAATTACAGTGGCGTAAGCGAGGGTTGGAACGGAGCGGATGGTGAATGAGCGGTAGTTTCAGAATGTGCCAGAACTTGAGTAGGAGCCGCCTGTTTTTATCCACAGTTTGTATGTAATGCCGACATAGTAGAAAATTTTTTTTAAAGGTAGAGTAACAAAACGCTCAGCCAGGGAAAGGTTTATTTCAGCACAGCCGGTTGTTTTTATTCCCCGGTCCCAGCCACTCTGCCGGACAGCATTCATCACTGTTTGTTTGGCGGTCAGCGTCAGGCCAGGGTTTTTGCAGACAGAGTGGCGTTTGTCAACCTCAGCAGCAGCAATTCCACAAGCACCCGGGGACCCATCGCAGGGGCGGGCGACGGAGCGGCCGTGCCGGGAGCGCGGTCGGGGTCGGTATGGGAGCCGACGAGCGGCGTGTTTGGACAGCGTGAAGCGTGGAGCGAATGGGGTTTGGGGTTGAGCGTATTTGTCTTTGCAGGTTAATGTGGTAGGTAGTTTGGAATATTAAAAAGAGAGAGTAAAAAATCCCCAGCTGGCTTTTTTACCAATTTTCTCCCGGTTGGGTGTTGTGGGTGTTTCTGTTGTGTTTTCCCCAGTCTCAGCTGCTCTGCAAGGTGACGTTCGTCACCCATGTAGGGACAGAGGTAGGGCCGGGACCGGGGTTTTTGCCGGCAGGGTGAGTTTAGAGGCTCCCGAGAACGGCATCCCCAAGGGGCGACGCCCGAAGGGGGAGGCGGCACGAGGGGAAGAGCGGCAGCAGCGTGAGGGTGTGCAGGTTTTGGTACAGGAGTAGTGGTATGTTTTTAGCTGTGTGATGTGGTATGAATGTGGTTTGGGGTTGTAGGTATTTGTCCTTGCAATTTAATAGTTTCTCCTTTTTACAGGTACATTTCAAATTTAAAACAGAAAAAAAAAAAAACCCCAGCCGGGGGATTTTTTTTTTTCCCTCCCCCGGCTGGGTTTTTTTTTCCCCGGTCCCGGCCGCTCTGCGAGGCGACGTTCGTCGCCATCGTTGGGACGCAGGTCGTGCTCGGGCCAGGGTTTTCCCAGGCAGGGTGAATTGTAATTATTTTTTGGAGGCTCCCGGGAGCAGCGTTCCCGAGGGGCGGCAGCGCAGGGCGGAGGATGGCAGCAGCGTGGGGGTGCGGTGGTTTAGGTAGGTGAAGGAGTGGTGTGTTTTAGCAGTGTGATGTGGTTTGGGGTTGTGGGTATTTGTCCTTGCAATTAAATAGTTTTTCTTTTTCCAGTTACATTTCAAATTTAAAACTGGAAAAAGAAAACAAAAAAAAAAACCCCAGCCGGGGGATTTTTTTTTTCCCTCCCCCGGCTGGGTTTTTTTTTCCCCGGTCCCGGCCGCTCTGCGAGGCGACGTTCATCGCCATTGTTTGGACGCAGGTCATGCTCGGGCCGGGGTTTTTGCAGGCAGGGTGTATTTAAGGTTTTTTTGGAGGCCCCCGGGAGCAGCGTTCCCGAGGGGTGGCAGCGCAGGGGGGAGGATGGCAGCAGCGTCAGGGTGCGGTGGTTTAGGTAGGTGAAGGAGTGGTGTGTTTTAGCGGTGTGATGGGGTTTGAATGTGGTTAGGGGTTGTGGGTATTTGTCCTTGCAAGTTAATAGTTTTTTCCTTTTTAAGTTAAATTTCAAAATAAAAACAGGAAAAAAAAAAAAACCCAGCCGGGGGATTTTTTTTTTTTTCCCCTCCCCCGGCTGGGTTTTTTTTGTTCCCCGGTCCCGGCTGCTCTGTGAGGCGACGTTCATCGCCATTGTTTGGACGCAGGTAGTGCTCGGGCCGGGGTTTTTGCAGGCAGGGTCATTTTTAGAGGCCACTGGGAACAGGTTTTGGCAAAAGCTATTTTGTGTTGAGGCAATGTGAGTCCTTGCGAGGAGGTCCGTTTAATGGATAGTCCTGGGAAGACAAATCTGAAAGTTGTTGTTGAAGGGTAGGAGTAGTTTGACTAAATGGCCTGTGAGTAGGACAGGGTTGTGATAGGAGCGAGTTATCCTCTCTAATGTGATGCCGTGATAGCTGTAATAAGGATGAGGCGGTTATTTGTTATGTGATGTAAAAAAGGAGAGTTTTTGTTTGGCCTGCCGTACTTGAAGAAATGATGTAAAGGAGCTGCAGTGAAGCAGGAATTTGTTCTGTAGCGCAGTCAGGGCAATGTTGAAATAAAGAATGAGTCAAATGTCT